>NC_043704.1:125017959-125046249 GCF_006229205.1 Suricata suricatta | reverse complement strand
AATGCCCATCACCTGATGAGTGGATCAAGAAGATGTGGTATATATACACGATGGAGTACTACATGGCAATGAGAAAGAATGAAATCTGGCCATTTGTAGGAAAGTGGATGGACCTTGAGGGTGTCATGCTAAGTGAAATAAGTCAGGCGGAGAAGGACAGAAACCGTATGTTTGCACTCATAGGTCTAACAGGAGAACAGGAGAAACCTAATGGAGGACCAGGGGGAGGGGAAGAGGGAAAGAGAGTTGGGGAGAGAGAGGGATGAAAACTTGAGAGACTATTGAATGCTGAAAATGAAGGAGGAGAGTTGAAGGGGAGGCGGAGGGGGGAAAAGAGGTGGTGGTAATGGAGGAGGGCACTTATGGGGAAGAGCACTGGGTGTTGTATGCAAACCAATTTGACAATAAACTATTTTAAAAAAAAACAAAGTATATGCATGTAAAATATCAGGATCAAGTATACATTCAGCAGGGAAAGCCACAATAGAACATTTAATTGGCCCTAAGTGTTCCACTCATAAAATCATGTTAACTTTCTTTTCCCACTCTGAGCCTTTCCCAAACCTCATTAGCTAAATCTAGGCAATGGATATGATGGTGAATTAGATTCTGTGTCCAACAGAGTCATAAAAATTGGAATGTCTCCCCTCCCAGAAATTCCTAGCACACTCAGATATGTGCATACTGTCTTCAGTACTCCTGGGGACAAGAGGAGATCTTGGCCCCATGTCTCATCTTCCTTCTCCCGAAAGTAACTGAGGTAGAGAAGGACAGAGGAATCAAAGGGACTGGACAGAAAGCAGCTCCACAGCAGTAAGCAATGCACATTTACTTTCCATTTTGAGCAGGCAGCAGCTGCTCTCAGCTTAACCAAAGAAACTCCCATTGTTTTCATCCTTCCCAATACTATATGGAATGGTGAGGTCCTCATGGGTGACACCCTGTGTTTAATCCTTGGGAACCCCTGACTCAACGGCCACAGCTCCAGTGACTTCCAGCTGGAGCCATGGAGTTTGTGCCCTCTGGCTGGCTTGAGCTTGGTTCACACAGTGGCAGCAACTTCTTTGAAGAGTCCACATTGATCTGGGGCATCATTTCCCATTACTAAAATAACATCTCCTAAGTTCTTATTTGATTTCCACATACGGACTAGGGAAAGTTTCCAGGGTGGCAGGGCTGACAGCGAGCATTTATCTAAATTTCTTTGGGTCAGTTTCTCATTCTGCAGTGGGTCACTACCATCACTATTATAAACCCAGTCCAGGGCAGTAAGACCCTGAATACCAGTTAATGACTCATTTATGGTTTCCCAGGGGAGTCTGCCCATTCTAGGGTAAACTCTCTGAAAGCAGCCAGAACCTACTGCAAAAAACATAAACAAAAAAACAAACAAAAAAAACCCTTCTGAACCTTTCACTGTCATATGCAAATGATTCCGTGGTTGACACGATAGACTGCAGGAGGGGCTGAGCCGTATGACGATTCAGCTGTTCCCGTTCTTCCTTAACGAGGCCTTATGCATCCCACCTGGCTCATCACCCACGCAAACCAGCAAAAAATTTATACACTTTCCTGGTTTCTGTACACAGTGGTCACAAACCTCCCTCCTTACATTCTCCTGTCCCCAGGAAAAATCTTAAGTGTTAATTACAACAGAGTGAACTTGAAGCTGACCACTAGATGGGCAAACAATTCCCCCCACTAGAGGGGAGTTGCAACATCCAATGTCCAAGTCCACGCCGGTATTTTTAAATCTGTTTCCTGGTACTTGACCTGCAATTCCTCCCCAGTTCTTTTTCATTAACAGGCAACAAAATGCAGGACAATTTACTGCCTGGTTGAACATACATTTTGGTCAGTATGCTTGCTAAAAAGTGTTAAAACTGTAGAGGGCCAAATATTTTATTCCACGTGCAAACTAACAAGTCACTTTGCCACTGTTTCATGAGTGCTATTCTACCTCAGGCAGAGTAACCAGAGTACCAGAGCTCTTGGACAAGTGCCTGAGCCCCAATTCCACAGGATGACATAACAGAGACCAGATGACACCTGAACACAGAGTGCGTTGAATTGCAGAAGAGGAACCCTGAACTTACTCACCAATAAGTTTGCCTTTTGCTCCAGAGGAAGATACTATCTTTATTATACTGGACAGTAAACATGCCTGCACTTTGCTCCATAGGGTGACGCTCTCTATGTCTATCAACGCTATTCCCTCTGCAAACATTCCTGAAAAGACAGTCCAGACAAAGGGCAGTCATTGTCTATTCACAGGACATGCAAGAAATCCTTGGAGACTTGTCTCTCAACAATTATATAAAGTTCACCCTACTGAGCGGTACATTCCTATGAGTTTTGAAAAATATAATCATATAATCACTACCATAATCAACATAGAAATTTTATCATCCCCAAAAGTTCCATATGATTTTTTTTGTCCTCAATTTCTTCCCTCGACCCTCAGCCCCTAAACTCCACTGATGAGACTTGAGTCTCTATAGTTTTGCCTTTTCCAAAGTGTTATGTAAATGAAATCATCAAAAATAGATGCATTTATGTCTGACTTCTTTCACTTAGCACAATGCTTTTGAGATTAATCTATGGTATTACATGTATCAGTTCATTTATTTCTATTGCTGAGTACTATTCCACTGTATGTATATATGATTTCTCTATCCATTCAGCAGTTGATGGACATTTGGGTTGTTTATGGTTTTTTTAACTATTAGAAATAAACATGCTATAAACATCCATATACAGGTCTTTGTGTGAGCATATGTTTTCATTTCTTTTGAGTAGTTTGGAGTAGATTCCTGGGCCACAGTTTAAATTCATGTTTAACTTTACCAATAATGGACTAGTTTTCCTAAGGGATTGTACCACTTTTCATTTAGCAGTGGATGAAAATATCACTTGATATGGAGTTGTTGTTGTTTTTAATTTTGGTCATTCTAATAGGTGTTCAGTGATATCCCATTATGCTTTTCATTGCATTTCCCTGATGGTTAATATTGTCAAGTATCTTTTCATGTGCTTATTTATAATTTCAAATGTCTTACCTGATGAAACATCTGTGCAAGTCACTGTTTTTTAATGGGTTGTCTTTTTCTTATTAAGTTTTGAGAATTCTTTACATATTCTAGGTAGATTGCTTTTATCAGACTTACTCTTTTTCCCCCCAGACATTTTCTTCCAATCTATGCCTTGTCTTTTTATTTTCTGAACATTCAAAGAGCCTACATTTTAGATTTTAATTAAATTCATCTTTTTTTTAATTTTATGGTTTGTGCCTTTGTGTGCAAATAAACCTTTGCCTAAATGTAAGCAAAAATATTCTTTTATGTTTTCTATGTTTAATAGCTTTACATTCTATTTAGGCTTATAAACCTTTTTGAGTTGTTTTTATACATGATAGAAGGTACAGATTGAGATTATTTGAGGGGAGGATTTTTTTGGTTGCTTTTTGCTCCTTTGGTTTTTTTGGATGTGGTTATTCAACTGTTCTTACAATATTTGCTGAAAAGACTATCTTTGATCTATTAAATTATATTTGGGACCTTTATCGAAAATCAGTTAAACATATGCTTGAATCTATTTGTGCTTTCTCTATTTTGTTCCATTTACCTGTATGTCTTACCTTTCACAATTATTACAATGTCTTAATTATCGTAGCTTTATGGTAAGTGTTGAAGTGAGGTAGTGGGTGTCCATTTGTCCTAGAAATTGTTTTGGCTATTATCTTTCTTCACTTTGCTATGTAGCTTTTACAGTCAGCTTTCTGTTTTTTTACAAAAAGGCCTGCTGGTATTTTAATGGGGTTGGATTGAACTTATAGATTTATAGGTATAACTATTTATTTAGTCTGTCTTTGATAACTTTCATTAATGTTTTATCATATCTGAATACAAACATTGGGACATATTTTGTTAATATTTTGCATTTATAATGCTGTCATAAGTGGAACTTTTAAATTTATATTTCCTAGTAGTCATCGCTACTATATAGAAATACAATTAATTTTTTTATATTTACCTTGCTAAAATCACTTATTAATTCTAGGGGATTTTTTGTAAAAGGAAACGATCTAGGATTTCTATATAGAGATTCATGTTATCTGCAAATCCAGTTTTATTCCTTCCTTTTCAATATGGACAACTTTTCTTCCTTCCTTCCCTTCTTTCCCTTCCTTCCCTCCTTCCTTCTTGCCCTGCTTAGATCTAGGCCCTCCAGAAAATGTGATGAAATGCTACTAAGAGGCACAAAATAAGTTTTTAATAATGGAAAGGCTACTGTATTATTAGGTATAAAAATCAGTTATAAAGATTTCAGTTATTCCTAATTTAATGTCTAAATTTAATTTGATCCCTATAAAAGCAACAGATTTTCTAAAAGATTTTACTTTTAAGTAATCTGTACACCAAACATGGGGCTGGAACTCACAAGTCCATGATCAAGAGTCACATGTTACACCAACTGAGTCAGCCAGGTGCCCCAAAAGCAACAGATTACTTTTGAAGTAGATAAACTGAATCACATTCTGATAAGGAAAAATAATTGCGTAAGAATGTCTAAGAAAATTCTGAAAAATAAAAACAATGAGGAAAAATTGGTCTTACAGGTATTAAAATATTTTATAAATGTGTAGTAATTAAATAGTGTGCTGTTGAAATGACTGGAAAATCTCCAAAAGGAACAGAAGAAGGAATGGAAAAATAGACATGCATTTAATATTCATGCAAAATTTTGTATGTGAGAAAAGTGTACCAGTATGGAAAAGATGGATTCTTCAGTACATGGTGTTCAGACAACTCAGAAGCCCTCAGAAGAAAATAAATGTGAATCTCTTCTTCGCACTTTACGTTTATGTAAATTACATTTGAATCAAAAATGTAAAACATGAAATACTAAGTAAAGACATGGGAGTACTGAGCAAAGACATGAGAGACTTTTTTTTAAATAATCTTGAAAAGTTAAAGCCCTTATATCACAACATAAAACCAGAAGGTTTAAAAAAAACTGATAATTCTAAAAACATTAAAAAATTAGGAATAAAAATATAGTCGACTGATCTGTGACAAAGGCACCCAGATAATTCAATGGAGGGAGTACTGTCTTTTCAATAAATGGGGCTACAAGAAATAGACTTCCACATGCAAGAAAAGCAAAGAAAAAGAAACAAGATGACACAAACCTTATGCCTTTTGCAAAAAATAACTTGAAATGGATCCTAGACCGACCTAATGTAAAATACAAAATTATAAAATTTCTAAAAGAAAATATATGATAAAATCTACATGATCTTGTACTTTGGGATGAGTTTTTTGATACAACACCAAAAGCATAATCTGTGAAAAAAAATTGACACACTGGAATTTATTAAAATTAAAAATGTCTGCTCTGTTAAAGGCACTGTAAAGAGAATAAAAAGATAAGTCATATGCTAGGAGAAAATATTTCCAAACACATATCTTTATTAAGGGCTAGTGTCTAAAATATACAAAGAACCCTTAAAACTCAACAATAAGAAAACATTCAACCTAATTTAAAATGGGCCAAAGATCTAAATAGACACCTCACTAAAGAAGATATTCAGATGACAAATACACAAGTGAAAAGATGCTCACCATCATCTGTCATTAGGGAAGCGTGAATTAAAACAACAATCAGATACTACTACATACCTATTGGAATGACTAAAAACACACACCAAAAAAATGACAGTACTAATTTCTGACAAGGTTGTAGAGAAACAGGAACTTCTTTCATTGCTGATGGAAATTTAAAATGGCACAGCCATTAGAAGACAATGCACCTGTTTCTTACAAAGCCAAACATGTTCCTTACATGACCCAACAGACACACTCCTAGGTATTTACCCATCTGATCGGAAAACTTATGGCCACACAAAAAACCTGCACATGAATGTTTATAGCAATTTTATTCATAATTACCCAGCACTGGAAGTGACCAAGATGTCCTTTGACAGGTGAATGGATAAACCAACTGTGGCACATCCATATAATAGCACTCTACGGAGTGATGAAAACGAATGAGCTCTGCCACACAAAAATATGGATGAATCTTAAATACATAATGCTAACAGAAAGAAGCCAGTATGAAAAGACGACATACTGCATTTGCCATTTACATGACATTCTGGAAAGAGTAAAACTATAGAGATGCTAAATAGATCACCGGCTGCTAGTGGTTCAGGTCAGGGTGAGAGGGCTGAAGAGGGGAAACACAGAGATTTTTAAGGTTGTGAAATTGCTCTGTATGATACTGTAATGGCGGCTTGTATGACATTACATTTGTCAAAGCCCATAGAACTTTACAGCACAAAGAGTAAACCTTAATGAATGCAAATATGAAAAACTAATTTAGGACATTAGGGTGCTAAGGTGGAAAGTAAGGTGTGACAAAAGAGTCTAACTGTATTACAAATGCATGGAATAACCTCACTGAGGAGGATGAGGGGAAAGGTGTTGATCTAAGCAGCTTTCAAAATGAACAGAACCTATAAAACTAAATGCAAAAGGACCTGGACTTAAACACTGTCCTCTGGTTGATGGAAGTTTTTTCCATGGGGTTAGGGTGACGATGCTGAAAACACTGTACAAATATACAAATATAATTAGATAACTAAGTGAATGGATGACAGAGGGCAGGAGCCAGGTTTCTCCCTGTTAGAGTAGGATTTTACAGTTAGGCAAGGGAGGAAGCTAGAAAGATCCATGTGGTACTGGATGATAGTGTGAAGGCATCAATATGCACTCATGTCTGGCTTAATATAGATTCAGATGTTACGTATAGAAATATTTATAGATATGTGCATATATGGGTTAGCATACACACATATTTCCTTGCTCTGTCAGCTGAGAGAGCCTACAAGCAAGGACACTCCAACAAAAATGAGCACACCTAGAACCATGGTTTTGATATGATTCTTCAGTGAAAGGAATAGGGCTTCTTCACAAATATTTGATTCAAGGGCTGGGACAGAAATTGTACAAGATGGTCCTGAGACATCTTGCAGGAAGGATGTGCTTAACACACACACACACACACACACACACACACACACACACACACACACACACACACAGGACGGGTGTGGGGGTATGTCAAAGGGACACAGGAGACAGCTGAAAGAACTCCCAGGGGCCAAAGCAGAACAATGTGAAGCACAAAATAAATACAGTAGTATTGGATTTAAACCAAAGTATATAATAAATACTCATGGGTCCATACTGACATAAATAAATCAATGAATAAATAAATATGTACGTACCTACAAAAACCATAAATGAGGAAATGAGGGGAGGATAGACAAATTGGCCATGTAGAATTCCCAATAATTTATGAAGATATTCTGTTTCAAGAAGGTGGACCAAAGTCCCCACTCCTTAGGTGTAGGCTGCACATAATGACTTCCGGCCAGAGTCAAGCACAAAAAGGGAGAAAAAGAGTGACTTTACAGCAGGGAAACCTGACCACCTCAGCCAGGTGATGGAGATTAACATCACCAGTGGTAAACCGTGTTCTAGTAAGTTTGCTTTACAGGATGTGATGAAAAAGGTCGTGGCCTTCCTCCCAGTCCAAATAGAGAAAGCATCAGACAAATCCTAACCCAGGGACATTTGACAAAATACCTGACCAATATTCCTCAAAATTGTTAAGGCCATCAGAAGCTAAGAAAGTCTGAGAAAGCCTCACAGCTGAGAAGAAAATGAAGAAACATGCTGATACTGACCAAATGTAGTGTGATAGGATCTTGGAACTGAAAAAGGACATTATATAAAAGCTAAGTAAAGGAAATCTGAATAACAAAGGACAGACTTCAGTTAATAATAATGTGTTAACAGGGTACCTAGGTGGTTCAGACCCTTAAGCATCAGACTTTGGTCCAGGTCAGGATCTCAACGATTCTTGAGTTCTAGCCCTGCATTAGGCTCTGTGCTGACAGCTTGGAGCCTGGAGCCTGCTTCCGATTCTGTGTCTCCCTTTCTCTCTGTCCCTCCCCTGCTTGTAATCTGTCTGTCTGTCTCTCTCTCTCTCTTTCTCTCTCTCAAAAATCAACATTAACTGGGGTGCCTAGGTGGCTCAGTTGGTTGAGTGTCCGACTTCGGCTCAGGTCATGATCTCACAGCTCATGGGTTCAAGCCCCATGTCAGGCTCTGTGCTGACAGCTCAGAGCCTAGAGCCTGCTTCGGATCTGTGTCTCCCTTTCTCTCTGTCCCTCCCCTGTTCACACTGTGTCTCTCTGTCTCTCAAAAATAAATAAATGTTAAAAAAAATTTTAATCAACATTAATAATAATAATATGTTAATATTGATTCATTGATTATTGCAACTGAGCCCTATTAATCTAAGATGTTATTAATACAGGTAGCTAGGGTAGGGTATATAGAAACTCGGCTGTCTTCACAATTTTTTTAAAAATCCCCAAATATCCTAAATTTGAAAAGTTTATTGAAAATTTAGGATGGCAAAAACTCCATCAATCATATAAATGAATGCTTTTAACTCACACAGTAGCAAAAGACTAATTCTTTAACACATAAAGAATTCCTATGAAATTTTAAAAATATCAACAACTTAATAAAAATGCAGCTTAGGTATAACAAAACAGTTAACAGAAATGGAATTGCAGAAGACTTTGGAAAATATAATAATTTAACACTCATAAAAGGAAAATAAAAGTTAATGACACCGAGATACCATGTTCCACTGACGAGTTGGGTCAAGCCTGGTAGTGTACTTTGTTGGGTGGGCATTTCACAGAACTCTCTTCACTATTTGCAGAAAATTTTTAATGGATAGAAACTCAATGGATGGAGATTTGGCAACTGTTTTGTACTGTTTAGTGCTCATTCTTTTGTTTTTTTTAATTACTCAAGGCTAATTTTTTCAAATGAGATATAGCTGACATGGCATATTAGTTTCAAGGGTACAATGTAATGATTTGCTACTTGTATATATTACAAAATAGTCACCACAGTAAGTCTAGTTAACATCCATCACCATACATAGTTACAATTATTTTTTTATTTACTTATTTTGAGAGAGAGAGAGAAAGAGAGGGAGAGAGAGAGAAAGCCAGTAGGAGAGGGACAAGGAAGAGGGAGAGAGAGAATCCCAAGCAAGCTCTGCACTGTTGGGGCAGAGCCGGATGAGGGGCTTAATCCATGAACCATGAGATCATGACCTGAGCTGAAGTCAGATACTTAATCAACTGACCGCCCAGATGTCCCAATTTTTTTCTTGTGATAAGAACTTTCTGCATTGGCTCTTCTAGCTACTCTCAAATATGTAATATAGTATAATTGACCATAGTCACCATGCTATACATGCTAGACATCAGCACTTTTTACAACTAGGGATTTATTAGCCATACAAGGAGAAGAACTGTAAAATTGTTTATGCTATATCAAGTCTTTTTAAAAAGTTTTTAAACTTTTTATTGTTTTTGAGAGAGACAGAGACAGAGAACAAGCACGGGAGGGGCAGAAGGAGAGGGAGACACAGAATCTGAAGCAGGCTCCAGACTGAGCTGTCAGCACAGAGCCCGACGCGGGGCTTGAACCCAGAGACCGCAAGATCATGACCTGAGCTGAAGCAGGACACTCAACTGACTGAGCTACCCAGGCACCCCTCAATTGTGTTTTTTTTTCAGCCAGATAGTCATTAGGGGACCTGTTAAAGAGTTACACATACGTAAAATAGAAAATGAAATACAATGTAGCTATTAAGAAGAGTTTAATTCACCCTGAGTCCTGACAGCCAACACATCCCAAGATAAAATGTCAGGTGAAAAAGAACAAAATTGAGAATATTGTATGTCTAAAACTAAGTCTTATTAGTATACATAACAACAATTTAAAAGAAATTATATCCCTAGAAGAAAAATTGGATCATTTAAAAAGTGCAATCAGAAAACAAAAAGTGTTCTCAGTAATCAAATATGATTGCCAAAATAGAAAATTAAATTGCATTCTGAATAATAAGTAAACAGCTAAAGACAAAGTTGGTCCTCTGGCAAATAAACTTATAGTAAAGTCTCAAAACATAGAGTAAAATAAAAATTATAATTGAAACTGAAAGCACTGTTAGATGTAGCAGGTCTAACATTTATAGAGAATAGGTTTAAAAGGGAAAATGGGAAGAAGGAGATAATAGCAAATTATCAAGTAAATATTATAAGCCAATGTTCTGGAGCTAAGAAAAGTAGGAATTCTGATTCTGAAAGATCCCAACCAAATCCCAATAAGGGTTAATGCAAAAAGCTCACACTGAGAGAAATCTTAGTGACATTTCTGAATTCCAAACAGTGACAGAAAATTCTAAAACTTCCCCTTAAAAGAAAAAATGAGATTACCTCAAAAAAAAAAAAAAAACAAAATCCATCTGATCCAGTCTTCTCATATGCAACAACAGATTCTGGAGGACAAAGGAGAAATGCCTTCAAAATTCTGAGGGAAATGGTTTGAATCCAGAATTCCCTGCCAATCCAAACGATCAGCCAAGTGTGAGGGTTAAATAGACATCCAGGCATTCAAGAATTCATAATGTTTAAATTCCATTCACATATATTTTCAAAAAAATGTTCAGGGATGTATTCCAGATACCCAAAAAGAAATGAGAGAGAGAGAGAGAGAGAGAAACATAGACTCCTCAAATAAAGTAACTGCTAGATAACCATCCTAGAACATAACTAGTCACCCCAAAACAGGAGCATGAGGACTTCCACGAAGAATGGGGATTTCATTCAATCAACAGCATGACTAAGAGGCTACTTTAAGATCATCAGATGTGAAAAGAATCTATTAGGATACCAGGAAAAATGAAAGGCTGCCCAAGAAAAACATAGTCCTGTCTTTAAAAGCAAATTAGAATGAGGCATGGTTATGAGCTAAAAGGCATGTAAAGATAGATAAAGCATTTGGCTTTTACTTTCTGAGCTGTCTTCCCTAATGACGAAGAAGAGTATATATTTTTGAGGGGGAAAGCATGGTACAGGTCAGCAATGAACACTATCTCCGTATTCATAGCATTGTATGTCATATCTATTTATTTTTGGAGTCAGGTTATGGATGAGTGACAAGAGAACAGATTTATATTTACAGAATAAAAACAAATATTATGAACTTTGACCATGCCAAAGGTACAGGGGAGAGATGAATGTTAATTTATTCTCCATATATTGTGGGGAGAAGATAATGTATAAAGTTGAGAATTTACAAAAAGAGGTTTTATTATATTATTAACAAAGCTAACAGTTTTGGAAAGTAAAACGAAAAGTATTTTAAGTTGCAGCAATGAAAAGAGGATAAGCATGTTATTAGCAATACAGTGATAACCATCAGAAATGCTAAAGACAAGAGAGGTTTTAAGTATCTGACCTTGGGAGGGGGATTGCATGTTTGTGGTGAAGGAGTGACAACTGAGGTCATCACTTTCTTTTTTGTTTTAAGTTTATTTATTTTGAGAGAGAGTGAGCGCACATACACAAGTTGGGGAGGGACAGAGAGAGAGAGAGAGAGAGAGAGAGAGAGAAGGAGAGAGGGAAATCTCAAGCAGGCTCCACACTGTGAGGGCAGAGCCCAACTTGGGGCTCAAGCTCACAAACTGTGAGATCTTGACCTGAGCCAAAACCAAGAGTCCAACACTTAATGGAATGAGCCACCCGGGCACCCTGGGATTACCACTTTCTATAGTGGGCTCTAGTGTACATTTGAAAATTTTCAGCAGTGTACACATTTGCTTTTGTAATAAAATAAAGTGACATAGATTATTAAACCAATGATGAGGGAATGAATAAAGCAGTGATCGATTAGAACCATTGCAATTAAAACAAAAATCTCCTAATGTGGTCCAAGAAAAACTGAAGTGGAAAGCCTGTACCTTAGTCTTGGCCCAGGTCATGATGTCACAGTTTATGAGTTCAAGCCCCACACCAAGGCTCTATGATGATGGTGTGAAGCCTGCTTGGGATCCTCTCTCTCCTTCTGTTTCAGGGTCTGTCCACCACGACCTCATCTTAACTAATCACATCTGCAATGACCCTATTGCTGAATAAGGTCACACGCTGAGGTCTTGGGGGTTCGGATTTTGACATAGGAATTTGGAAACGACATAATTCAACTCATAATTAAGGTGTTGGCCACAGTACTTCCTATTCTACAACCAAGGAACTTTTCAGAAAAACAGAGAATAGCCCGGAAGCATGGCTTCTGCTTCATTACCTATTACATGGGTGACAATAGGAGGCAGGTGACTTAAGAACAGACCTGGGTGAGCATAGCTAGGGTGGCTGGGGGTGAAGCACAAAGGAGAGGACACTGCCCCTGATCCACAGGGGATACGTTCCAAGACTCAGAAAGAGTACTGAATCCTACATATATACTATGTTTATTTTTACTGTATACATACCTACGATAAATTTATAAATTAGGCACAGTGAGAGATTAACAATAATAATAAAATAGAACAATTACAGTGGTACAGTATAATAAAAGTTCTGTGAAATGTGGTCTCTCTCTCTCTCTAAAGATAGCTTATTGTACTGCGCTCACCTTTCTGGAATGCTGTGAGAGGATAAAATGTCTCTGTGATGAGACAGAGCAAGGGGAATGACGCGGACACTGAGACTAGCGTTAGGCTACGACTGACCTTCTGAGGCTACATCAGAAGGAGGATCGTCTGCTTTCTGACAGCGCTGGGTGGCAGGTCACTGAAACCAAGCGAGCCCAAGTGGGTGAGAGGGCTACCGTGTGGCCAGGTCCCAGCCGTCAGCACAGGAGGGCGGACTCTGTCTCCCAGGCAATCACCACTGTAATTGCTCTGTCACAACAAAATAGGACAAAACTTCCCAAATTACATTTATTTTCCTCACTCGGGAGTCTGTGGATTGATGGGGGAGGGGGTGGGGATCACTGCCTCAGACTGTGGATCTGGTTCACATCTGTTCTAAGGGCTCTCAGTTCTGAGACCAACAGTTAGGTACCTAGGGCATGCTCTCCTCGGGCGGTGAGCTGCAGAAACAGTAAGTGACCAAACCAAACCACACGAACAAGTTAAAGCCCCTGCTCGTATCACATCAATTAACATCATATTGTCATAGCAAGTCACATGGTCAAATCCAGCGTCAATAGATTGGGCGCATACACAGTGCATACTCTACTGGGGGCCACTATGGAGTCTCCCAGTAAGGGGAATGGCTGTGTTATCTCTTTCAGGAAGACAGTGAAGGGGTAAAAACAATATCCAATCTATAACTCTCTGGCTTTTATTTCTTTTTCATTAAGGACCCAATGAACCCACGCTTATTGGTAAGCATTCTGAAAATATAGAAGAGTAAAAGGCAAAAATAAAAATCACCACCACTTGGAAAGAGCCATGGCTCACATTTTGGCATATTTTTTGTTTCACTGTTTGCTCACCGTGACCCTCATAAACCGCCCCCACTCCTGTGTCTGCGGCCCTGACATTGTTTTCTCAGGTCTGGAAACCAGAGTGTCCTTACTAGACCTGTGGGGGCGAGAGCCTCCATGCCTTGGAGTCAGAAATGAAAAAGATGTAATTCGCTGGAATGCCAGGACCAGCTCCATGAGGCTGAGTAAGAAGACATAAAATATCCTACATTTAGGTGAGAAGAAAAAGAAACTGTACAAGATGGAGAGAGGAAAACTTAACAACACTTGATGTGCGAAAGATCTGGGTGTGCCAGTTGATCGTAGATACAACAGGAGCCCATCACAAAGCTGCCCTAAGAGATACATCCAAACTAAGAATAGATTGTGACTTATATCTGCACCTGAGTGTGTGTGTTTGGGTGTGCGTGTGTTTTCATGATTTTACACGCGGAACACACTTTTAGAAAGAGATACACGAGACTGCTAACAGCAGTTATCTCGAAGGGGAGGGGGGCTATTGGGGAGGGAACTCTTTGCATTTCATTTTACATCCTTTTGTGTGGATGACTTTTTTTTTTCTAATGACTATTTTTGTATTGTAAACATCATTTAAATTGAAAGAAAATCTGAGAGAGGCGATAGAAATACTGTTGGGGCTGGTCAAAGCTGTGCTCAGTTTGAGATGTGCTATTTCCTATTATTTTTATTACAATAACACGACATGGGAGCATTAAAGAATGCTCACTCCACATCCTCATAGCTTCAGTCATAGCTTACACACAGTTCTGCAAGTGTGGCTTTATCACTTGACTTTAGCAGTGGCCAGGCACAGAGGCCCCTGAATTAAACTGGCTGGGCTCCAGCTGTGTGATCAAGGGCAAGTTACTCACCCTCCCTGGGCCTTTTCACTGCTTTACAAATGGAAAAACAGTGTTACCTACTTTGGAGGGATATTGTGAAGATTCAAGGAGGTAATTGCTAAAATTCTTTGAAAAGAGCTTGTGGTATAGTCAGGACTCTCTTTATTTATTTATTTATTTATTTTTGTTTTATTTTTGATACTGAGAGAGACAGAACATGAGAGGGGGAGGAGCAGAGAGAGAAGGAGACACAGAACTGGAAGCAGGCTCCAGGCTCTGAGCGAGCTGTCAGCACAGAGCCCGATGCGGGGCTTGAACCCATAAAAGTGAGATCTGACCTGAGCCGAAGCCCCAGGGCTCTCTTTAAATGTTAGTCACTAGCAATGACACTTCTTCAGGTTTCTAGTAATTTCTATGCATAATGCATAATATCGGATAGATTTAATATGTCACAATCAATCAATCATTCCATTGTTGTCTAGGCTACGTATAAACATGTGCACATGCTGCTGTGAAGCTGGGACTTCTCAAGCCTTTATGTGTGTATAAATCACGTAGGGAGCCTGTGGACGTGCAGTTTCTAACTCTGTGATGGGGCCTGAGATTCAGCACTTCTAGCAAGCTCCCAGGGAATGCCAATGCTGTTGATCCTTGGGCTCCTCTTTGAACAGCAGAGAAACTTGAGGAAGTGCTAATGCTAATAAGTAACATGCAAGGAGAGTGCTGACCACACCGCAGCCTCTGTTCAGAGCATATTAGTGATTACTTCCACAAGTCAGCACAATAGCCCCACAAGGTAGATAACATTGTTACTCTCATTTTAAAAGTGGTTTAGAGGTGCCTGGATGGCTCAGTCAATTAAACCTCTGACTCTTGATTTCTGCTCAGGTCATGATCTCATTGTTCATGAGTTTGAGCCTGACAGCATGTAGCCTCCTAGGATTCTCTCCCTCTCTCTGTCTCTCTGCCTGTTCCCCGCTCATGCATGCTCTCTTCCTCCCTCTCAAAATAAATCAATAAACATTTAAAAAATAATAAAAGTTGTTTAAAAGGCCCAGAGAGGATGAGTAACTTGCCCATGATCACACAGCTGGAGCCCAGGCAGTTGAATTCCAGAGCCTCTGTGCCTATTATAAACATCTAGTGAAAACAGATGGATAAAGGGGACTTTAGAAACAGTGGTTGGAGGAAAAAGGGATGATTTGCCTGGATGATATGAATATTGTGACTCTTGAATGCCTTCAAATACCTGGAAGATGTCACACAAACAGAAGCCCGATTTTTGGAGCTGCAGATTCAGACTAATGGGTAGGAAGCATAAAGAGAAAAAGTTTCTGCCAATATAAGGAAGAACTTCCCCACCAGTCCCATTTACCTCCACAGCTGAGGGGTCTGCAAACTAACATTGGCTCAGCCAGTGGCCACAGTGACAAAGCTGCTACCCTCCAGCAAAGCAAGGGGATAGCAGTGGCAGCTCGAAGGGCACCTTCTAAGAGAGCAGCACATCAAGAGGAAACTAGCCTTTCAAATGTCACCAAGGAAAAGCCCAAGAGTCCCCATGGTACCCCTCACACCTCTCTGTGGTCCAGCCGGGCCTTCTATTGCCCCAAGAGAGTGCGATGAGGCCTTGTCTTGTGGCCAGATCATTCTGCTCCTGAGCTCTTTGTGGTGCCAGACTCCTCAAGTCTGTCTGCAGCCATGCAGCCTTCTAATTCATTTCCTGGCTCCTGGCCTCCATGAACTTGCAGCCTGCAGACTGCCAAGGCAGCAGACTTTGGTGACAGATTTTTGCTCACCACGTGGCCAGGAAGGATCTGGGCATGTCCTTCAATGGGATGTAGTCATCCAGTCCTCCTGCTGGCAGAAGTCGGCGACACCTAACTTCCGTCCTTAAGTGGCGGGTTTGGCTCTCGGCCCGCCGAGCAGGAGCAGCTGTGCATCTGTGGGAAAGGAAGAGCACCAGCT
Source organism: Suricata suricatta (assembly GCF_006229205.1). Classification (NCBI taxonomy): domain Eukaryota; kingdom Metazoa; phylum Chordata; class Mammalia; order Carnivora; family Herpestidae; genus Suricata; species Suricata suricatta. The sequence continues at coordinate 125,030,009 of NC_043704.1, read as the reverse complement.
TCCTGTCCCGAGTCTGCTTGGAAGCAGAGTGTCATTGGGGTCCTTAGGAGACTTTTGAAGAACAGGGAAAGAGGGGAGGCATGTAGGGAGTCAGCTGGGAGCCTCTGAGGATAGCATAATGCCTGAATGGAGCAATGCCCACGAAGCCAGCAGGGGAGGAACGTTCTAGTCTCATAGGGTCTGGCCTGGGCAGAGGGGATGCCATAGGAGAGATCCTCTTAGTAATATCCTACAGCAGGACCACTTTTGTCCTGAGAGACAGCCCTTGCCCCAACTCCAGAACAATCTCTCTCCTTCTCAACCCAGCACAAAATCTGCCAAGCAGAATCTTTTCCTCTCCTGTTGGTCATTTTTGCAATGAAGACAAACTGGGTATGAGGCATTTTCAGAATTAAAACCCAAGGCTCCTGTCCTTCGTTTTGCTGTCAAAGACGCTAAAATGAGAAGACTGTCAGGAAAGCAGAAGGCCATGCCATCAGTGGTTCACAGACACCGCTGTGAATGGCAGAGAAAACAGAAGAGCAGGGAGCACACCAACACCATTCTGTCTTGTCCCACGGCCGGTCAGGTGGCCCGTCTTTCACAAGATCATCTTTTGGTGCTGAGTCTCTGAGAGTAGACATTGTCCCCTATCTGTCCTGTATCCCCAGTTCATGGTTCTGAGCTGGTTCTCAATAAAATTTTGTTGAGTGACTAAATCTCAGAATCAAAGGGAAGGGCATAGAAGGAGACTAGAGGATAGCCATGTAGCACCTTCCAGCACAAGGTCTGGCACATGGCGAGAACCCACCCCTCGTAACAGTAGACCAAATCATTAGGTGGGCCTTCTTTTCCATTACCATCTCAGAAACGGTTGTCATTTCTCCCAAGGCCAAAGCATAGGAACACTAGGTGTTCAGCTGCAGGTTCTTCCCGAGCACACATTGTATTCTTCCCTGAGCTCAACATGGTCAAAATATATACAGCCCTCGGCTCAGAATGACTCACCTTGACAGAACTACTAACCTTGGAATGGAGTAGGCTTCTGATGAACATTTGCTTAATGAATGAGTGTGAAGCAAGAATAATAATGGGACTTCACATAAAGCCTTCTATTCAGTTTATTCCCACAAGGGGAAAGAGAAAGATGTGAGGAGAAAAGAGAAAAGAAGGGAAAGTGATCCCTAACTAATACCTAATTCAGCCTGAAGGAGTTCTGAGCAGAGCTTATGTGCTGGGCTTCTGGCCAGGCAGAAATCAAGCTTGAATCTTGGTGGTGGGTGCACACTGACGGGGCGGAAGGGCACATCCCTGCCCCGCTGCACGCCCCCTGCCCTTAGTGTTAGGTTCTCCTCCATGAGCCCTCCGCCAGCCCTTTGCATGGCTTTGCATGGATCTCACTCTCTTTGATTCTTTTACAAACACACTTATTAGACAATTAAATGCTTAATTTCAGTAAAAGAAGAGAGGGTGTGAAAATGATAGTTCACATGCACATCTAATTAGTATTAAGTGGAACAGATTGCAGAAGACCCGACTCGGATGCATAAAGAGAAGAAAGCTAGAGCTGCACAATCACACTCTTTGTTGAAACGAGGAGGAAGATGGGTGTCAGCCTGACCTTCCCACTGTATGCCAGGGACTTTGCTTTATGGTTCCCCACTCCCCACATATTCACATTATATTACTGTTGTCCTTAACAGGAAGAAAGTTCTGCATACGGTTTGGTCTGTGGCATCTTCCAGAGCTGGGGCCCAGTGGGGTTTTGGGAGGGCCACACAGTGTGTTGGTCAGGACCCAGAGATGGGACCAATCCTCAGAGCCTAGCAAAGGTGCAGGTCCAAGAATCAGGCAACAAAAGATTGACCAAACAGTAGAGTAAAAGGAGATTGCCTCCTTCCTGAATAAAAAGAAATGCCAGTCCCTCAAGTTTGGAAATAGAGTAAATTTCAGATACCACTTTGTTGAGAATTGACTATGTTCCAAGTACTATGCTGTTTTACATACACTATCTCAATAAAGTGCTATAATAATTCTGTGATATAAGTTTTAAGGTTTTATTTATTAAGTAAAAAAACTAAGGAGTAGAGGGCTTAGGGAAATTGTTTGAGATCATAAACCTAGTAAGTGATGGAGGCGAGTCTGTAACCCAGGTCCATCCGCATTCAAAGCCCATATTTGTAACCACTCCACCACTATCAGTCTCCAAGCCAGAGGGGTGATAGAACCAGTCCTCACAGCCTCTCACCCACCAAGGCTCTGCTTCCCCTTGGGAGCTCACTAATGGCCAAAAACACCTCTGCCTGGTTGTTCAGGTGGTCCCACATCCTCTTTCACATTTCATCTCAAATGGAAACCCTGAACCCAACCTGGTAGGTTGGAATAAAACTTCACCTGCTACTCAGGTTTCTACCACATCCCTCCCTGCAGTCAGGGTGGTCTTATTGTTTTTAATGTAGTAGGCGCTCTATAAATGTTTATAGCATGGCATTAGGTAGTCAGTTACAAACACTTTTGAGACTCCATTGTTTTAGCTCTTCCTACTGACTAGTCTGTCCTTCTGGTTAAGAGCATCAATGCAGCCTTTACAACCCAGAAGCATATGTGTAGCTCTCTTAACATAAAATATGGTCCCCCTGATACACCCCGGGAAGAAGTGGTGTTACCTCCCCAGCTGGCCAATATAAAGCTGGCATCTGTGGGACCGTCCAAAGGATTGGCCTCATCCTTCAGGACCAACCCACAGACAGAGGGCCCCACATAAGCCCAGTAAATCATGGGGTCAGTGCAGGTAGCAGTGGGTGGGAGGAGGTCTTATCAACATCTCCTGGCAGACAGGACAGTGGGAAGAGGCTGGAAGAGAGCACTGAACCTACTGGCTAGGAGTTGGGAGCTTCAACTATGAGGGCAGGGAGATAAGCACATGACCAGTGGGCATGGCATTCCAAGATATAGTCTGGGAAGACATTTAACATGAGGATGGGACACCGGTGTTCAAGTCAGGAACAATAAGGGACCCTGTTAGGTGTGCTCAGCATTCAGATATAACAATGGCTAGGTCTAGGGATAGAACCTACGGGGATAGAGGAGAACAAAGGCTGAGAACAAGACAAACTCTCAGAGAAGTCAGGATCCTAGACACAGACTCAGGGATAAAACAAAACTCTGGAAAACCTGAGGTCAACCAGGTCCTACCATAGGTCAAGAGGAGCTGAAACCCAGAGATGAGATTTCACCACTGAGGATGATGTAGCTGTTTACCAGGTAAAATGAAAACAAAGAGAGAGGCTGAAACATTGGTTCTGTAATCCAGGACACTTGAGATGGGACCACAAGATTGATGGAATCCCAAGTCAGTAAGTCACAGATGTGGGACTCCTCACAGAGGACCTGCCTAGGGCAGGACATGATCCCTTATATTGGGAGGGCTGTGTTTACCTGTGAGGGTTAAACAGTTCAGCTGCAGAGGAGGGATGAGGAGCCAGGATCTGAGCAGACAGCCCATCCTGTCACTCTTCTGTCCAGTAAGATATCAACTGAAGATTAGTCATCTGTGGAAATCCAATAGACATATAACACAGACACGTCAAGTAAATCAATCTCCAATTGACCTGGACTAGCCATTTCTGCTTCTCATCCTAAGCAGGGCCACTCAGGCGCTGCCTGACAGCATATTTGACAATGTCATGACCTGGCTCCACCTTTACTGTGCCAGGCTCTTCTCCCTAGGGCAGGAGTGGCTTTAGGAGTTGGTTGTGGACTGACAGCAGTCTGAGCCTTACCAAGGAAATTTTTAGGTCAGAAGTCATGCCATGTCCTGCCAGTGTCATTAGCAGGTTCAGAGGACAATTACCTCACTACCAAAAACAAGCAACCCAGCACTTGGCTGTTAGGAGTCAAGTCACCAATCTAGAAATTTCTGATTCTTCCTCAAGGGCCTCTAATGGCTCTCCAACCCCTGGTCAGGAAACTGAAGGCCTGAACCCCTAGCACTGGTCCTGAGGCTGCTCTCTTCCACTCTACCTAGCTCTGGGCTGATCCCAACCCAGCCATCCAAAAGGCAAAGAGGCCCCCTTCCCCACCATGGTTGGGAGCCCTGGCTTGGACATGGTGTCGTATTTCCATCAATCCCTTCCCCAGGAGCTGGGCCCTGCTACCACAGCCCAAGGAGATTGTGAAATTCTAGAAGACAAGGCCTACTCATAGTCATCTAAGTATAGCATTGGCCTGATACTAGGGAAGGGCCTCACAGGATGAACTAATGAATGAGTGAAGAAATGAAACACTTGAATGAAAGTTATCCTTATCCATGAAAGTTTTGCTGAGAAGATGTGTCCAGAGGAAGAGACAGTATTTTTTTTAATGCTGCCAGTATCCAGACCTTAGTAGAATATGAGTGTGCCCTGAGGAGAAAAAGGCAAATATCTATAATCCTCAATTACCAAGTCATTAACCAATCAGGGAATTATGCCCTACTCTCTGATCACCTAACAAGAGAACTCTCTCTGGAGTTGAAGCCTCTTTTCTGCTTCCGGAGGCCAGTGTGAGAAAGTTGCTCCTGAACCATTATTTCAGTTCCTCCTGCTCCCTGCTGCTCCTCCTCTTTCCTCCCAACCATGTTAATCCCCTACACACACACACACACACACACACACGCACACGCACACGCACGCGCGCGCGCCCAGGGCTGCCCACAGCAGCTGTAAGTCCACCCACCCCAGCATCAGGACTCCCTCTTCTCTCCTTCATCATTTCTGTGTCTTCAGATGCCACTAGAATGAAGCTCTTCATTATCATTTGGGCCAGGTCCAGTGGTGGCTTGTGGTTGGCAGTCAAGATTAATTGTTCATCCTGAAACCCATTCATTTTTCTATTTCTTTTTCCCCAGTCCTACAGGCCACTCAGTGGCCTAATAGGCTGTGGGGATGCTAAAGTGATAAGACCTCCTTTGGGCAGAGTGTGGACAGTCTGTGGGCCCTGGCAGCTCTAGCTCTGTTTATAGCTCAGGGAAGGCAGTGCCTTGAGACCCTGGTAGTCGCAGATTCCACAGGCCATCAGGGTGGTCCAGGGCTCAACAATTTGGCAAAGAGGCCAAACCCTTCACCACAGCCCAGTCTTGATTAGGTATGAGAAGAAATCTTGAGCTCAGCAGCCTGCAGACTTGCCTTCTTAGACTCTCAAAGGAAGATAAAGTTCAACTATGAGTTCTAGGCCTGTTGTACCCTTGGCCATCCCTGGGGATACGGTCAGTTCCTTTGCGTTTTCTCCATTCCCACCCCAGATACATGGAACCCATTCCCACATTGCTTTCCATTGTTAAGGCCCTTTCCACCAGCCCCTGAGAGAGGAGAATTATGGACGAACTGCTGTGAGAATCCCCTTCCCATGCCCAGATCAGCCACAGGACCATCCTCTAGTGCAAGCACCCTTCCTTTGGACAATAAAACAGTGAGCAGGACAAAGGGACAGCAGGAGAGAAATATGAGGGGATGGAACTATCCTGTACAATGACTATGGCAGTGGATAATTGACCCTGTGACTTTGTCAAAATCTCAAAGAGTGAATTTTATAGTATGCAAAAAACTTAAACAGCTTTTAATCATAAGGATGAGAAGCAAAACTAGGGGATCGTAAGCAGTGCCATCCTTTCCTTCCTGGGCCTGTGTATCTAAAACCTAAGAGAAACAGCATCTGGACCACATATTGCAGGATAGTGCCCACTGCTTGCAGGGTGTCATGTCCTGCTCTTTCCTGCTTCTGGTTAATGCGTGGAGGACACAATCCAGGGCCTTCTGATGTGTGTTCCTAGGACATGGGTATTTTCCGGCCCTGGAAGAATCTGGAGATGTGTCCACAACCTTCAGGCCCTGCTCTTTCCAAAGACTCTAACCACCTAACCAATCCAGCAGCTACAACTAGGGAATGCGTGGATACTCAGTTCAGCCCAGCTCTCTTCCCAGACAGGATTGCCTGCTAGGAGTATTTCTCCTGCCCAGTGGTATTTCAGGCCATCTCTGAGTGCAGACGTAATTCCCCAGCATTTGGTAGACATTGCTGGAAGCATCTGAAAACCAAACTCAAGTTTTCCCATTGTTATTTACAAGGCCACAGAGAACTTCCCTATGGAGTCAGAGGTATTGTGTGATATTCAACAGATGCAGTAGCCACGAATTAGTTTTGCTTCCCAAATATTTTCAGTTCTCCACTTCTAAATACACAGTAGACTGCATTTCCTGGTCTCCTAGTGCTTGGGTAGGACTCTGTGACTAGTTCTACCCAGTGAGAAATCATGCATTCCTCCGTTGAGACTGAGTGTTTATTTAATTGCTGGTATGAGATCCTCCAAGTCACCCTTTCTTTCTGGATGTGACTGGCATCATTTGGCATGGTGACCACTTCACCATCTTGGGCCCCTCCGAGAACCCTCCCCTAACTAACCCTCAGTGAAAGATGGCATTGAGTGATGGAGATTTATATCTTTGTTATTTTAAGCCACTAAAATCACAGGAGTTGTTCGTTACTGGAGCACAACATAGCCTGACCTGAGAGATACAGATGCTGAGGTAGTCACAGACTCTGAGGACACACAATTGATTGATCATCGCTAGTTATAAATAATAGCTGCATGTAAGACCATTCACTGCGTTCTGACTACCCTGCTTACAAACCACCTATGATAAAAACCAAAGCTGTTCTGCTTCTAGCTATGCCCTGGGCCATGTCACTCTAAGATTCTCCCATCCCCAAGGATGCCTGGGCCATTTTGACTGAGCCCCATCTACAGTATTCTTGGCCCAGAGGGAACTATTAGTAGAGCATGTAAAAAGATTCTGGCATTTCTCTTACCATCTATTCCTCAAGGCAAGGGAAAGAGAAGAGTCTTTTGGGCCCCGTCAAGGGATATAGCAAGAGGGTGGGTCTTTTAATTCCTTTCTCCGCATTACTGCAGAGCTTTCTGACCTTTTGGTTTCACCCAGCATGGACCAGTCTTCAGTAGAAACTGTTATTAATAAAAGCATCCAATTGTCGGAATCCAGCTGACTGTCCGAGCAGGCACACAGCAGGGACAGTGTCTGATGGCCTCACCTATGACAATAGATTCTGCCTCATCTAAAATTATATTTCACTCTCATTAGTTAAGCACTTTCAAAATGTGTGCCCCCAAGTTACCCCAGATGATGGACCTGCAATTATTTCCAGGCAAAACTTTTCTTTTGTTGCCTGCTTATTCATCTCCCCTTCCAGGCCATGTTGAGTCCAGTGAGGTGCGGGCAGTGTCAGCCACTTTTGCAGGCAAGAGAGGCAGATTTCCCCTACATGGTATCATGGGCCCACACACCAGCACTTCTGGTGAATTAACTAGAGTTGTCATTCAGAAGCCAGAAAACTCACTCCTTGAAATATTTTTTAATGTTTATGTATTTTTGAAAGACAAAGAGACAGAGCATGAGTCGGGGAGGGACAGAGAGAGAGGGAGACACAGAATTGGAAGCAGCCTCCAGGCTCTGAATGTTCAGCACAGAGTCTGATGTGGGGCTTTAACCCATGAACCATGAGATCATGATCTGAGCTGAAGTCAGACTTAATGGACTGAGCCACCTAGGTGTCCCTCACTCCTTGTGATTTTTAAAGGAGTATCCATTCAACAGCCAAAGGTAAAGAGAGATTATTTACTTTAAGGAGAAATTTTTAATGTTGAGCTCAGGTTAGGACTCCTGCTTAGGCTATCAGATGCTCTCCCGAGAACCAACCGTCCTCATGTGTCCCCTGCTTCCTTGCTCTGTGGCAGGGCTGCTGGTCCCCAGGTCTGTGCCATCCATCACTGGGCTTGCAGCCATCTCAGGTGAGCACGCCAGGTAACCAAGGAGCTGCTCCTTCCCTATACTTACGCATTCCATTTGGGCCTGTGACCAGTTCCACATACCCCGAGGGCCTGCTGCCTACAACTAATTTCTGGAACCAATTTCTCTATCAGCCAAGATTCTGCTGCAACAACAGAAACCAATTCTGCCTGACTGAAGCAGGGGTAAAAAAAAAAAAAAAAAAACAACAACCAGAAGGAAAAAGGGGAGTATGCATGTGTGTGTGATTAATTGGATGGATCCTGAGGCAGCTCATAGAATTGAGGAATGAAAAGCTGGTCTTGGATCTCAGGTCTCAGGGACAGGGCTGTTCTATGCCTCTCAGCAACAGCAGGACCCAGGAGACCTGTTCAAACATATGCCAACTCTTCATTTTCCTTTGATCTGCACTTACACTTCCCAGGATGGGATAGGAGACTTGAACCATGTGTCCCGTCCTGGGAAGAGTTAGAATCTGTTGCCAGTAGAAGGGAAAGAAATGGGTGACCACGTGGGAAAGCCTCACCACATCATCTGGCCCCAGGCCACACAGCCTCCTTCTCCTGAGGATTCCTTTTCCCACCCAGCTGGTGACATGGGGTGAGCGGTAAGACTGCCTGGCACTAATCTGGCTCTTTGTCTGCGGGAGAGGTTTGCATCTTTGAGAGTCTAGAAGCGGGCCGCTCTGGGTCACTCCTCCTGGCCCCACCCAGAAGGAATTCCTCTGAGCATCTCTCCACCAGCCCCCAAATCCCCCTGCCTTCACTTATAGGACAGGCACTGCAGAGGCCTGGAGAAGGGTGACAGACCAGGGGGGATTCTTCCTGGGATGCAGGGCTGAGCTTCAGGCTCTCTCATTTCCAGTCCTGCTAGGAGATCATAGTGAGGAAAGATAACATTCTATATTTCCACTGGGTGGAATTAACAGGTGAATGAACCTCCTTAACACATTTGGCAAGAGGGCGGATTTTGCTCAAGAAACTCAACACTTTACCAGCAACAGCCTGTCTCTTGGGAGGACTGAACCCATTTGAGTTCACTGACAGCATCAAATTTCCTCCGTGGAAGTGTGAAAACTCACTTCACTGACAATATGCATCCCCTCAGACATAGCACAGTGAGGACTGGGCTCCAGGGAGCACTATACTTTGGAGGAGAAACACCCCTAAGGCCCCATATCTCCGCCTGACAGAGTATTAGCAACTGTCCATGGCTGACAGTCCTCTGTGGTTCCGAGGATTTGTTCGTGTGACCATCATGACCAAATGTCCATCTCCCCGCAGGCCAGGGCCAGCTCCTCCTACCACACCAGCCCAGGACAAGTGCTACCATTACCTTCTAGAGGTAATGCTGACAGGGAACAGCCTTTCTGAGAATCTGAAGCATGGCATGGGCTAGCTAAATACCTGACCTGCCAATTCCTTGCAAACACCTTGCCTCCATGCCTGATCCCTGTCTATACCTGAGCCCATTCTCCCCTTCACACTTGGTTCCCATGCCATCCATTTTTTATCTTTCCATTCCATTACCCTAGTAACATCCTCAGCTCCACTCCCCAAGAGAAGTGGTGGTTTTTCTGTGCCGTAGTCTATCCCTGATTTCTATTAGAGCACCTGAGCATTTCTGACAATGATACACTTAACTGCCTGCCTTCTCTAATACACTGAAAGCCTCTCCAGTGTAGACACCATACATCTATCTATCTTGAGGGCCCAGCACAGTACTGAACGTAAAAGTCACTCAAAGCATTTATGTGTGATGGGGGTATGGGTGGAGCAGCCCATACCCTGTGTTCCCCAGGCAAGGCCATGATGCAGGACCTGGTGCAGGGGCCCTGTCCTCAATCTAACTGGACCCATGTCCCCAGAGTTCTGTACCCTCTTCTTATTCCTTCTTCTGCTGCCACCTTGTAGACTGTCAAATTGTTTAGAAGTTTTAATTCTCTCCTAGCAGTCTCCTGACACTGCCTGTAATAAACAGTGGGTTGGAAGAAGAATTATGAAATGCATCTTTCTGTTTTTATTAAGTGCAACGTTGGGTAAAGCCAGGTAGCAGAGTAAGATGGAGAGAAATGTGGGATGACAGAGGGAGACAAGCAGAGTGGCCTTTGTCTCTGTGCTGGCCCCTCTACTCCCCTTCCTGATCTTTAGTTTTTCCATGTATACAAGCAACAAGCCTTCCTCATAGGCTTGCTATGAAAGTTCATGGGGTAAAAATAGGTTAAGCACCTAGTTGTGTCTGGCACATAATAGGCAGGTGACTGTCCCAAATAAAAGCAGTCAACATGCTGGTTAAATGAGAACATCCATAAAGCCAAGGAAAGTCAACAACATGGAATCTTAAGAGGAGCCTGTGAGAAGATGCCATGAATGCATTATACTTTGTATCAGAAGCTCTTTCTCCCCTGCAAAAGCCAGAGACCCTACTGCTTTCCCAGGAAGGCCTAGCCCAGAGCCCCGAGGGCAACAGGACTGTTGATTCTGGGGAAAAAGCATCTTCTGTCTACTAAAGCTGAACATATGCACACTTCATGAGACAGCAATTTCACCCAACACATTCATAAATTTATCAAATTCATAAATATTTCAAAATTCACATGTAAGATTATTCATAGCAACACTGTACATGAGAGCCTAACACTTGAAAGTACCCAAGTGACCATTAATAGAAGGATTGGTAAGTAATAGTGGTGTATTCATTCAATGGAATACTGCACATCACTGAGAATGAATGAGCTACAACCACATGTGTCGATGTGGATGAATCCCACCTTCATAATATTGAGTGAAAGAAGCCAAGCACTACATGCTCTATGATTCTATTTACATAAATTTCAAAAGCAGGTGAATCACACAGATGCTGTTAAAAGACATGAGAATATAATGGATCAAGAAAAAGTACCACACACGAGCATGCATGAGCACGCGCGCGCGCGCGCACACACACACACACACACACACACACACACACACACACACAGGAATCCAATTTAGCCATTATTTTGGGGCACCTGGGCAGCTCAGTCAGTTGAGCATCAGATTCTTGACTTTAGCTCAGGTCATGATATCAGGGTAGTGGGATTGAGCTCCACATGGGGCTCCACATTGAGCACAGAGCCTGCTTAAGATTCTCTCTTGCTCTCACTCTCTCTTGACTCCTATCCCCAACTTCCTCTTTCTCCCAAATTAAAAATTAAAAAAAAAAAAAGAAAATTCTGCCATTTGTGACAACATGGATGGGTTGACCTAGAGGATATTATGCTAAGTGAAATAAGTTAGACAGAGGAAGACAAATACAGTATGATCTCAAAAGTGAAATTAAAACAAAATTAATTCATATAAGCATAACAGATTTCTGGTTGCTAGAGGCATGAGATGGCATAGGTAGAGGAATTCAGGGAGGGTCAGCAAAGGTACAAACTCCAGTTGTGAGACAATAAAGTCCTGGGATATAATGTAGAGCATGAGGACTACAGTTAACAATACTGCATGTCATATTTGAAAGTAGATATTAAAAGGGGCACCTGGGTGTCTCAAGTGGTTAAGCATCCAACTTCAGCTCAGGTCACGATCTCACAGTTCATGAGTTCGAGCCCTGTATCTAGTTCTGTGCTGACAGCTCAGAGCCTGGAGCCTGCTTCAGATTCTGTGTCTCCCTCTCTTTCACTCCTCCCCTATTCACCCTCTGTCTCTCTCTCTTGCGTGCTCTCTCTCTATGCTCTCTCTCTCAAAAATAAGTGAATATTAAAAAAAATTTTTAAATTTAAAAACAAAATGTCTCATCATCATAAGAAGAAATGTGTAACTATGTGAGGTGATGGGTGTTACCTAGACTTATTGTGGGGATCATTTACAAATCATTGTGTTTATACCTTAAACTTAGACAATATTATATACATCAATTATATCTCAAGAAAACTGGAAAAATGTCAAAAGAATAGTAACCCTTGGAAGGGGGAATACTGATAGGGAAGGGCAAAAACAAAGAGGGTGTTTTCTGGGGTGCTAGTAATGTTATACTTCTTAATCTGGGTGCAGGTTATATGCATGTGTCTGTATAATAAAAATTCACCAAACCAAACATTATTATTTTTTTTCTTTTTTTTCCCCATAATATTTTATTGTCAAATTGTTTTCCATACAACACCCAGTGCTCTTCCCCTTAAGTGCCCTCCACCATCACCACCACCTCTTTTCCCCCCTCCCCCTTCCCCCTCAACCCTCAGTTCAT
>NC_043704.1:124984991-125017859 GCF_006229205.1 Suricata suricatta | reverse complement strand
TTACATTGCCACCAACAGTGTAAGAGGGTGCCCATCTCTCCACACCCTCTCCGACATCTATAGTCTCTTGCTTTGTTCATTTTAGCCACTCTGACTGGCATGAGGTGGTATCTCAGTGTGGTTTTGATTTGTGTTTCCCTGATGAAAATATGAACTCCAGAGGAATAGAACCTCAAGGATATTTTTTTTTCTGTATGTATGTTACACTCCAAATTTTAAAAAGTACTAGAATGTTGCCGCACATGCACACGCACAAGAAGAGGCTTATGGCAAGGTCTCTGAGAGGACGTACAGGATATCTAAGTGAAATACAGGTCCTAGATCTGTGGCAATACGATAGCCACATGATGCCAAATTCTCCCAGTGATGACATAACATCTAATTAACTGCCTGGAGCCAAAGAAGGCAGCTTTGGGATGAATTCTGATTCCAGGATTCTTTTACACTACTCTGGGTTGTGGACTCTGATTCTTACAACACACTTTACTCCAGATAATTGGGCAGGTTTGGTTTCAAGTCTACTTAATACTTTTAAAGAGGCTAATCCCTGGCTCCCCCAAATTTTAGATATGTCAGCCCATTGAAGGTTGATGTCAGCTTTGTTTTAGTTAAACTATAGGCCTGGGTACCTTAATCTGAAATACTCTGTGAGGTTCATTTCTGCTAATTGGAAATGCAAGTAAAGATAAGCTAAGACTTGGAAGCATGTATTGATCTTGTCATCCACTGTTTATACCACCAACAGAAATCAAATCTGGCCCTAGTTGTGCAGTCTCATTATTGACCCAAACCTACTTAACTCTCTTTCAAGACTTAAGTGCAAAACTCAGATTGCAAAAAATTACCAATGACATAACAAATATCTGTGCCCTACTCCCTTTCTCATGGTTTTTAGATGATCTGAATTTATCTTTGTCTGCTGAAGCAGAAAAAGATGGTCAGCATCTATTGTCTAAAGATGGGGTAGCATTCCCAGGAGGGGCCCCACGAAGCAATGTCTGTCACTATGACCAGTTAACGACTAGTTATGCCTGTGGCGGACCCAGCAGCTACGCACAAGCCCCTTCTCCCCTGACACTTTTCACTACAAGAATATGAAGAGTTAAATACTTTTCCATCCTCTGCCACAGCTAGGATGGAAATGTGTGCCTCATACCACACAGTTAAGGCCAAAAAGACATTAGCACAAGTTTTCCAGAAGAATGTTGTGTTGATCAGTGGGAAAGCTAGTTGGCATTCCCTTTACTGTTCCTTCCCTTACAAGACTATGTCTTGAAGTGTACCTCTGTATGACATAAGTCAACCTGCTAAGGATGGGGAAGAGGGAAAACAGAAAGGTCACGGATGGCCTGCTTCATCACACGAGAGACATGGAGATGTGAGCCAGGCTATTTAGGAGAACAGTAATATAAACTATCTAGACAGTAAAATTGTAGTAGTCCACTTCCTGTGTGTGCATACATACCATGCAGAACTATCTGTAACTAGACCCTCAGTTTTGGAGGAGTAGATGGGTCAGTTGTTCATAGAGAATTTTTCAGGATGCCATAGTTGCATCTGAAGGGAGAGGCGGAAATGCAGCTGGACTATGTGCTGTATGTAGGAGTCTGAGTCACCTGCAAATTCACCTTACTTGGGCATACAGGACCTGCTTGAGCTTGATCATTTCACTTGTACCATTTATATTTTCACCTGATAAGGAATTGTGTCTGTGCGTGTCTAACCTTATGACTTGAAGGGTACAATGACAATTCATGATGAGCAGCTCAGATCACGTGGAGGCCTTTCGTCAGACATTCAGGAAGTACCAGGGCCACATACCAAGAGAGAAGCTATTTGTCAGAGGAATACTTGTTTGTAGAAGAGAGAAGAGATTTTCTCCAAAATCCTAAGGGTCTCCACAGTGATACTTGCCGGAAGACACATAAAGCTTCAAAACTTTTGTGTGATGTGAGGTCGGCTAGGTCACAGGGACCAGCCAGCAGAGTAGCTTGCCCTGAAGCCTGGACTTTCCGCAGAGCTTTATCTTTCCCTGAGACCCACTAAAAATTTTTGCTTTGTTTGATAAATGAGACTGAACATCATATTCCAGTGTGGTATATGCTACCTCCAAAATCTAAAGAAGCTCCTCCCCCTCCAAATGTTGTTGCAGCATCTCAATGGTAGACAATGCAAGGTACAGGCACCAGCTTTCACATTGAAGGGCACATCCCATATGATCTGGATTTCCAGATATGTCACTGAGGTTGTAGGCCCTTGGAATCTTATGATATTTATCTCCAGTCCTTTGGCACTAATGTATCTTACTAAAACTTCTAAGGTACTTGATACTTTCTTATTCTTATTTCCAAGACCAGCAGTTACCAGTGTGATAGTTTGTAGATTGTCAAAATGATTAATATCTCTGGGTTAGAGTATAGCAGAGAATAAGAGAGTTGGCATAGCCTGAGGGTAAGAATGAAGGTGTATTGTGCCCCTTGCCAGGTGAAAGAGAACCTTCTTGTAGTCCTTGTAAGTTGATATAGTACTAAAAGCATTTGCTATACAATAGCTATGTAATGGGTTCCGGGAGTTGTTTTGATGTCTTTCAGGGGAGATTCCACATCTGGAACAACAGCTGTAACTGCTGTTGGTACACGATTGAATTTACGCTCGTCCACAGCCATTCTCCAAGATCCATGCACCTTCTACACAAGCCAGCAGACCAAATTCAGTAGGAGCTGAGCAGAATGACCACGCCTGTGTCTTTTAAGAGTTTAATGTTGGCACTAATCTTTGCATTTTGCCCTGAGATATGGTTTTACTTTTGGCTTACTCTCCTAGTCATGGGAGGGCAAGTTCCAGAGATTTCTGCTTGGCTTTTCTGACCATAAGAATCCTTATTTATTGGATCAGAGAGCCAATGTGGGTGTTCTACTAGTTGCTGAGTAAGCCAATTCTAATTATATATTTTTAAAATGGAAAATAAACACAAAGAGAATCTATAGACCATCAGACTACTTACTATGAGACAGCGTTGGACCCTATTTATCATAAGACCTCTATATACTCCACTCTGCCAGTGAACCACTGTGGCATTTCTGATCCTTGAGGATTAACATTAAAAAGAGCCAGTGTCAGAGCACCTGAGTGTCTCAGCCGGTTAAGTGTCCGGCTTCAGCTCAGGTCATGATCTCACGGTTCGTGGGTTTGAGCTCCGCATCTGGCTCTGTGCTGCCAGCTTGGAGCCTGGAGCCTGTCTTTGGATTCTGTGTCTCCCTCTCTCTGACCCTCCCCTGCTCATGCTGTCTGTCTGTCTGTGTTTCTCTCTCTCAAAAATAAAATAAAAAACATTAAAAAATTTAAAAAAAAAAAAAGAGCCAGTGTCTGGTTAATTCCTGAAAGATCTTGACATTATGCATTAGTCTGTGTACAATCATCCTAGTAAATGACTTTTTATCCCTGTGGAGAATTTGTGGAGGCATACATGGCGGTGGCATTATAGGGGCCTGTCTCAAGAGAACTCAGTCTTCCCTACAACCCAGAGCCTCTGGGTCTGTGAACTGACTTAGGCTTTGAAAATGGGTGGGAGACCAGGGTCCTCCATTGTGGCATCTCTCTCTAAGTTTCTGGCCACTAGTCAGTAGTTTTTCCTGCTATATAAATGAAGAAACATTTTAGTAGGTTGCCCGTGTGCTTCACTCCTAAGTACTTTATGTGACCAACTATCCACTGCCAAAAATCTGTGCAGGTTAAAACTGAGGAGATAAGGATTACAACCTCATCCCTGTGGCTCATTATGGTAATTCTGTCCACCTTGTCTCTGGCACTTTGGGGTTATCACTTGGTTTCTGCTACTTTAGAATTCTATCAACCTCAGCAAAATCAGAAGACCATCTCAGTGGCAGCACCTTGTAGCTTACAGATGGCCACAACCCAACTGTTCAAGGTTTTCAGAGTTCCCTTGCTAATGCTCTTCACAATACCTTAATCAGGGAAGTGCAACCTGGACTCTTTCCATGGATCTAGCGGGGATGAGTAAGTGTGAAGGCTGCACAAGATAAAATCTACCCCAACATTCTTATGTTCTTGAGCATTTTGATTCTTTCCTTTTGTATTATGTGAGGAAAGTTTGAGCATCTCAGCATTCCTGAACTCACATTTCAGTCAACTAACCAACATTCATACATATAAATTCAGCCTGATCCACTGTTATAGATGATCCTTCTTGCTCTGTCACCTTATAAGTCATTCCCAGGCTATTTTTCAGGTCTCTTCTTATGTAAATTAGGGAATTTTTATTTATTCATTTATTTTTTATGTATCAGCTATTCCCCTCTGGGATAGACTTTGCACCTGTCTTCTGGAACATGTAATCTGTGCTAGATATATGTGCAGGGACAATAAGGGTGAAGAACTAGAGGTAATGACTCAGACAGGGATGATGCTAGAAGGACCAAAAAAGCTGGAGCTGAAGCCAACCTTCTGATGTTATTGGAGGGAAAATGAAGGAAACTAGAAAACCAAAAGAAATTGCTTCTTTCCTCCTCTTTGTTTCACCAGGGTTCCTCTGGTCATTGGAACAACTTCATAAGAAGGCAGCTGACAAAGGAGTCTGGGAAGTCACACTCGCAGAGTCTCAGCCCCAGCATCCCAGAGCAAAGTATGAAAGAGTGGTCTTGAAGGTGAGATGCAGTGGGAGAGTAACTGCTCCTAGTATGGCCCAGCACTGTTTCATTTATTTATTTATTTTGCCACACAGCATCCATTCACTTTCTTTGGGAAAAGGCAATACTGTTGAATCTCTTTTGGAAACCACACTTTTCTCATTTTAAGTCCATGAAAATTGGGGGAAATGATATGCCCACAGCTCCAGAGGTGAGTCTTAGATGGGTTTAAACCAACCAGAGCATCACATCACACTGGTCACAATGAGAAAGAACTAAGAGGCAATATAACACACATCAGACAGCGTGAATGAGTTGCATAAAATCTTCCCTAAGAATTTGAGGATAAGGGCAGAAGAAGCTTAAGGTTAATCTTAAAAATCTGTAGACTGGAGTTACTACCACTATATTTCTGGAACCTGAGTCTAAGTATAAAGTCAATGTTGAAAAGAAAGCAGAGCTGAGACAGAGACAATCCAGGTCCCAGTGACATTGTATGAGTTCCAAGCAATCTTTGCATAAAAACATCATTATCTCAGATCATTTCCATGTACATACTATCCTCCCTTTTTGCTGGACCAGTGTGCCCTACTGCTTTTAATACCTACTCAACACATTGTTCCACAGAACTACCACTGAGCAGTAAGCTCTGTTACAAGATGAATGGCCTTTTCTTCAAGAGACCATCCACCATTTCTCCTACCATTACATGTATAGTCAGTTCTCCACAGAAGGATCAAATCTAAGAGCTAGACCTTATTGATGTGGTGCTGATAACTAAACAAATTTACAGTAAATTTAATATGGGATTAAACCTGCCAGCTTCAAAAGCATATTTGAGGTGGTTATAAAAAATAAGCACATGTAAAGTAGAATGAGGCTAAATGAAAACAAACAGAAATCTGAAAAACTAAACCAGAATAGATGCTGGGGGAGCCTGCCGTTGTGCCCTGAGTTAGCTCTGAGTTTCCTGACAGCAAGGAAGAAAAGAAGCAAACTGATTTATATAGTCCCAACACTCTGATTAAATGAAACCCATAGGTTTGTTTGCAGAAGGAAGAAGCCATCGATATTCATTCAAACTGGACTACTATGTGACAAGCACTTTCCATGTATTTTATTCACTCTTCTGCATAAATTGGTGGAGATTAGTCTCCAAGACTTAGCAATAAAAAATCAGACATTCATAGAAATTAAATACCTAGCCCATGGTGTCAGCTACACATGGTGGAGCCAAGCCCAGACCCATCCACCACCTCCTAGAATTAAAGCTATGTGTGAACCATGAGAATTTAGCAGATCCTCACTTAGTGCCCAAGAGAATGCAAGAATACTCACATATGTGGGCACAGCTGACCTTCCCAACAGCCCAGAAAGGTCATCACATGACCCCCACATGACATGCAGGAAAGCCATGTTGAATGTGCTTCTTGATGCTGAATAAAACGAAGTTCTAAAATGGAGACTCTTCAAATCAAGGATATTCGCTATTTGATGGACAATATCTAACTTTAGTTTGACAAAAACACAGAGCATCCTTCCAGAAGAATAGTTCTCATATAAATGAAATATCATTAAGTTCTAGTTCTATAAGGCATGTCTGTAGGGGAACTAAAGCAACCCAGGCTAAGCATTTTGGTTTCTGATGACTTTACTAAATAAAAGTACAGAGCTTAGAGGATCTAGGAAAATGAGGAACTAGCAATGCTGTTCTGACTCTCTTTCAAATTGCGTATGTCTTGAGCAGGCCTGTGGGAAGGGCTAGGCTTCTGCATCTCTCTGCTGGATTCTCTAGATTGCAACTAGAATGATCTTTCTAAAATGCAAATCTGAGCATGACATTATCCTGCTTAAAACCCTCATTAAAGCTGCACATTGCCTGGATAAAGTCCAAGATTCTTAATGTGCTCCTTTATGACTAAGCCCTCACACTCTGGACTCATGTATCACCCCTTTCTTCCCCAAACTCTGTGCTCTAGTCACATTGAGCTACTTTTAGGCCCCGTTGCACCCTCCCCTCACCTTCTGGCATTTCTCTGTGCTGCTTCTTCCTTCAAGAATGCCCTCTTTCTCATTGCTCCCTCCTGGGTCTTTCTCAAGCCATCTTTGCCTGGCTTGCATCCCTTCACATTTCAGGAACCAGATTGGACCTTGCCTTCCCCAGGACACCTCCTCTGACTCTCATTTCTGGACTGAGATGGCCACAGCACCTGCTCTCATTCCCATCCTGGCACTCCCACACCAAAGCATTGTTGCCTGATTTTACACTGGACTTACTCATTTCTCTGCCGAAGTCCTGGGGCAGTGTAAGGTGCTTGCTGGATGTATAATGTGCTTGCAGTTTATGAAGTGAACAAATGAATTGTCTCGAGTTTGAAATGTTTGGATGCACAGGTAAAAGAGATGATGCTGGTTGTGGACACTTGAATTCTGCTGTAGGCATAGAAATGAAGCTGTGGAGAAAAATTGATGTACTGGAATAGGTTCAAAATGAGCTGAAGTTGAGGCACTGAAAGACAGTATCACCATGGGGCAGGTGGTCCGGTGGCTTCTGAGCCAGGGATCTATGCGAAAGAGCATCAGATGCTCCTGCTCTGGGGGCCAACCCTGGGCTGAGTTCAGAAGTGGGAACTGTAAGCCCCGCTGCTGCAATGCATGGAGCACGGGAACAGGGGACAAAATCTATCCATGCTGAGCTTTATTTTTGACTTTATTTTGCTAGTTGTAGCAGGGACAGTTTTAACATGGGTCTATCCCTAGCAGTCTCCAGAAGTGCACAGAGAAAGCCTCAGAGAGCACACACATCACAGACACTGGAGAGAACCAACACTAAAGATCTCGGTTGCCCCAGATCTCCTATCCTCCACATGCCAATGAGGCAAGGCGATGCACTTGGGTAGGGAAGCCCTTAAACAGTCATCAAAGGCCCTATACTACTCCAGTCTCTTCTAGTTTGGGAGTCCTGTCACCTTGGGACACATCACCATCTCTCTGAGCCCCAGATTTCTCATCTGGAAAATGGGAACAAAGATACCTGCCCTGCCTACCTCAGAGGTTGTCGTGAGGATCAAATAAGATAATGGCTGTGGAAGAGCTTTGAAAACTGTAAAGTGCCGTGGAAATGCCAGAGAGTGTGATTAAGAGACAGCACTGCCCCCACACTTACTTCAAAGGGGAGAAACAGGGTGGAGAAGGCTGACACGCTCTGCTTTTGAAGTGCACAAGAGCAGCTCTCAGCAGAGAAAAAACAGCGTTGCTGCTTAAAAGGCAACTTTCAAAACAACCATTTTCTCTCTGAAGGGAGAATATAGTTGGGAGTACTTCAAAGGCTGGGGAAAATTTCCAGAAAAAAAAAAATGACGTTCTCAATCCAACTTTTAGTCAAGTCAGAGTTATTAAAAACCTTCAGAACTCTTCACTTATTCAAAAAGAATTTTAATGCATTTAAAAATTAAAAACCGTTAAGAGGGGGCAGACAAAGGCACTGTTTTCCCCATTCCTTAGGATCATACTGCAGAAGGTGGATGTAATGAGTCTGTCCATCGTCCACCACTTCCTCTGATTAAACATTCTCTCCAAGGCTTTCCTCCCTGTCCTGATAAATTTCAGACCAAGAATAAGTCACCAGGAATAGGCCCTTATCTTCCCCCATCCATCTCTGACACCTCGCTATCAAGCACAGTGCGATTATTTATTCGGT
Source organism: Suricata suricatta (assembly GCF_006229205.1). Classification (NCBI taxonomy): domain Eukaryota; kingdom Metazoa; phylum Chordata; class Mammalia; order Carnivora; family Herpestidae; genus Suricata; species Suricata suricatta. Next base: position 125,009,513 of record NC_043704.1, on the reverse strand, counting down.
TTTTCTTTCTCCTTCCTTTAAATATGGCCGCCTACAAAAGATCAAGTTCGAGAAGCCAGAGCAGAATTGCAATATCCTACTTAAAGTGAAAAGATATCTCCACCTCCAAGCAAAGACAGAACCCCTTTTAAAACAACTACACACAAAAATAAATGAAGCCCTGGCCTTGGCCTTGGTCCTAGCTGGAAGTGAAGTAGCAATGCAAGAGGAGTGCCTGGCCATGATGCCCAGGTCAGCCAGCTGGAACTTGGTCAAACTCATATGGAAATGTGACCATGCCTTCCTCCCAGCCTGGGACTGAGGTCCTGAAGCATTCCTCTCAATTCTGTCCTGGAGGGACTCTCCAGGCCCCTGTGGACATCACAGCAATGGATGGGATGGCTTATTTTTCCTGCAGAGTGTACCCATGCCTGCAGAATAAATCAGATACCTCTGAGACAACATGTGATGCTCATTGGGCATTCACATTTTCTACTTTTATTAAACATACACAACTATACAGGGGTAGAGAGTGAGCAGGACAGAGTACACGAAAAATTCACTCTTTCCAAAGGGGCAACCCACAGAGAGGAAGCTCTTTCTGCCCCCACTCCCCACTAGATCTGCCTCAGAGTTTATTTTTGCAAAGAGCTTTGAAGGCAGAAGTTAAAGAAATCTTAGTGGCCTGAAGTCAGAGAATGGCAGCTGCCAAGGGAAGATTAGTCCAAAGGAAAGGAGAAAGAACACCCGCAAGCAGGGTGATGTCATAGGAGAAGAGGCTGTCTGAGCCCCGGCTCTTCTGCCGCAGTTTTAAGCAACTCCATTTAATTAAAGTTGTGCCTCGCGCTGGCATGAGAGCAATGGAAGTGTCAGTTTGCTTGTCAGGAGCTCCTCTGCCGGGAGCACAGATCAGAGCACCCGTGGCTGAGTGCCAGGCTTCATCTCCAGCACAGATGGGAAGGCCAGGGGTAATTACCCCACCCTGGCCAGTCGCCTTCCCGGGTGAAATTACAGGAAAGTAGGAGATAGCAGCTCCATCTGATTCTTATTCAGCATCATTTCCAGGGAAGGAATGAAGACAATCAAGCATGACGTCCTGATTTGGGCAGGATGGCTGCCCTGAACCTTTCTACTCCATGGACTGCTTTGTAGGAAAGTTAAGTCAGAGATGCAGGCACGCTGTGAATTAGCCCTGCAGTGGTCCACTCTGGCACTCAGCTCCACAAATGTAACTGGTTAATTGAACTGTCTGAACTCTGTGGGGCACACACATGAAGAGATTTTTCCTCCAATCTCTGCCTTCAGTTGTGCTTCGTCAAATCTCTTCCCATCGTTCAAGTATGGCTTGGAAAATTCCAGGCTTTCTGGTCACTTCCAGTCAAGACTGCAACTTACCCTCTCTCATCATAGGCCAGGCTTTGGCCAGGGGCACTTGAAGCATGGAGGGGAGAGCCCAACCTGTCTTGCTAACCGCATACATCTCGCACTGAGGACGGTGTGAGCTGCCTGTGGGGTCTGTCAGTCAGTGGTTAGTGTGCTCGACACCCTTCCTGAGAGTGTTACCCTCTCCTTTGATGTCCATCTTTGCAGCTACAGAGCTGATGCTTCTTACACATTTTCTCCATACTCCATAGAGACTATTCAGGGCCACTTCTGTGTCCTCTGGGACAACTGGCAAACGGGGGTGGGGTGCCCCATTTTCTTTCTGAGCAGACTACTTCACAGTTCCTGCTTGTAGGTATCTTTGAAAACCCTCTCCTCCAACTTAAAGAATGATTCTTAAATGCCACCCTCCTCCCATCGCTAGCCACCCATTTTGGAGATTAGGAAATTCAGATTCAGTAAGTATAGGAGACCTTAGGGGCTACAGCAGAGGGGGACCAGAATGCTTTGCTGAGTATGCAATTTGTGTGAAGTTGGTGCTGATAAATAGTACAGGTCACTCACCATGTGTGGCTCTGAGGTTATGGGGGAACCTGGTCTATGCCAACAGACCAGGACCAGCATGTGGCTGACAAAGAGTGAATGTGACCTTGGGTTTGCATTAATTTTGATGATGATAAGAAGAAGAGAAATAACAAAAATTGGTCGAGGAGTATATATTGGCTACCTCTGGTGCCATCTTTCACAGCTTTTTAGCCCACATTTACTCCAGCTTTTCCTGGGACAATCACTTTTATGCAAGTATAACTTGATTGTGACTTGTTTCAGCTGCACCTTGTCACTCTTGCTTTTGAAGCATTCTCAGATTCCTCAGTATGGGACATTAGGGGAATCTTCTGGAATTTCAATATATAGTCAGAAAGTGTAAGAAAGTTAGCACAATATAAGGCCATCTTTGGCCCCTGGGCAACAATAAATGAGTTCTTCTTCCATGCCCAGGTGGACAGTTCCAAGATACACTGCTTTGCAGAGGATCCCAGCAGGATTGAGCCTCAGTTGACAACCAGGGGTGCCCAACTCAAGAACATACCATGTATTGGTCTTCTCTTCTTCCTGTTTCCCTCTTTCAAGGACCAGTAGGTGGACCTCCCCTTTTCCCATTTCCATTTCCTGATCCCTCTTCCCAAAACAAATTTCTTGTCTGCAAATCTTTGTCTCAGGCTCCAGAGGTGACCCAAGCTAAGTTGGTTAACCATGTGTGGTCATTTGTTAAGTGCTTTACATAGATTATCTGCTTTAACCCTTGAGCAAACCTATGAGGCAAGTACTATTTTTATTCCCCTTTCATGAATCAGGAAAATAAGATGCAGAGAGGTGAAAAAAGAGAAGCCAAGTGCCCTACAGATGGGTTGATAACTCCAGTGAACTCAGGTAAGAATGTTTCTCTAACCTTGAGTGCTAGGTTTGGTTCTTGGCACAGGCCTCATCACAGGGAGTATGTCCATAGGAAGCCCATAGGATGAAGAGGGAAAGAAAAACTAAGCCTTAGGAGGGAGATTGGGAAAAGTGGGTGGCTGAGCCCAGAAAACATTCAGAAGGCACATGAGAGCAACCTTCTCTTCAGGACTTCATATGCAAGTGAGGATGCTTTGTTCTGAGTTACTAGAAAGACAGAACTATCACAGTGCAAACAGCCAGGTTTGTACTCAATACAGGACAAAACTTTATAACAGGGCTGCCCAGGCACAGAGCAAGTAGGCCTGGCATACAGCAAACCTGATGCTGTGGGTGGGAGAGCTGAGGGTGTGTGGCCAACTATTTATTGGAACATTGTAAGAAGAGCCCTGTGAGGGAATTCTATCAGATTAGGGCAGGATTCTAATTTGAGGCTGACAAAAATTTGCCTCTTCACACATCAGTCCAAGATAGCCTTACCCTGGCAGCCTCGTGGGGCTCCTTTGAATCCTGGCTGCTGTTAGAGCCACCCAAAGTGAGATTTCTCTAGGGTATAGAGGGGTCAGGATGCATTTCTAGGCAGGAAAGATTACTGTTGGCTGAATGAATAAGAAGCTTATTCCACCAGGTAATGTGTAAAGGTGAGAAGCTACCTTGAGATCAATTTTTATTCACTATAGTACTTAAAACAGGGATGGACACAAAGATAATGCCCAGTAACTGTCCATACTATGCAAATGAATTGAAAAGGTTATTGGTCAAAAGCCATCTGTGAGCTCCAGATTGGCCTAATGTCTCAGCTTTAGCCCAGCTCTGTCCCAAGTAGCCCTTGATGTGCTTGGAGCATCCTCCTGACTATGGAAGTCACTTTGCTCAAAGTCCAGAGAAAGTTCTTCAAACCCCAAGAAGGAGCCTAGGGCTGGAAAAGGAGCAGATACAGGACTGGGCCCAAGAAATGGGTTAGTGGACTAATGAGTAGATAGTTCATGATCATTTGGGAGCTACAAATACTGAGTGGATAAAAAGCTTCCTGCTTGGAGGTGGAAGGACTGCCATTATGGACATTGCCCTTGGTATGGAAGTTAAACACACAGAGTTGGGCAGGAAGGGGGCCATTACCTCCAACCAGTTCTTCAGAGAGAAGAAGAAATGGGCTGGAAAACAGGCAGTTTAGAAATGAATTTAAGGAAATGAGCAAGTCAAGACCCAGCGTGGGAGAGTCCCAGCCCTTGTCAGATACCTTCTCTCTCTCTCCCTCCCCTAAATTCACTGACTTCATTCACCATGTGACTAACCTGTGGCCCAGGAAAATTTTGTCCCAGTGTCTGGAGGAAGAGGTCTAGACGTCAGGAAGTTCCAAGGAAGGGGGACTGAATCAGCAAGGGTTTTAGGGTCATTAGCTACCCCAGCTTCATCCCCGCAACTCTCAGGATGAGAAGGAAGAGCCTCAGTAACTAAGGAACAGGGCCCAGAGAGAAGCTGTCTTTAGACTGAGAGGAAACCCTGGGAGCATTGGGTCCCCTCCTGTTTTCATTAAGCCAAAGAGTAAAGGAAATATACTTGGACACTGTCAGGTTCTCTTAACCCCCACAGTCAAATCCTGGCCCACATGGCCACAACAGCCTCTCCTGGGTCTCCCTGCCTCTTCACGTGACCTGGGCCAATCCACTCTCCACAGAGCAGCCAGGAAGAATCTTCTTGAAATGAACGTGCACCAGACTATGCCACCTAAAACCGAATCCAGATGCCGTACCACAGTCTTCAGGGTCCTGTGTCCTTAACCCCATGTCCTTCCCTCTAGCTCTTCCTGAATCTCTATTCCTCACTCCCAATACACTAGATATGATGCCATCTTTCTTTCATTTCCTCAAACACAATACAAGTCCTCTATTTCACTTGTGAGCACTTACCTGTGCTGTTCTCCATGCCTAGAACCTTTGTTCCCCTGTTATTCAAACCCTTCTCACCCTTCAGGGCCCCATCTGAAGTCACCTCCTGAAAGGACTCCCCGACCTTTCCAGATGAAGTAGATCCTGCACCTGTGTACCCTCAGATCCATTCCTTATCTTTCCCCTGATATTTTGTGTCTTGGAGGTGGGGGTAGGTGGAGACAGATATACCTGCATCTAGTGTTTCCCATAGCCCCTGTCCACTGTACCTGGTTGGGTTCAGCCAATGGGATGCACTGACAGCATGTTAGAGGGCAGGAGAAAGGGAAATGCTGGGGGCTTCTCCCTCTTTCTGTCTGCTCAGGTAGCATCTCTAGTACTGTGGATAGCTTTCAGGCAATTAGAAGCCTTGGAAGCATGTTAAACACAGCAGAGGCACCATGAGCTGACTTATATATATAAAGTCATAATTGTTTTTGGGAAAACGTTAGACTTGGGGAAAGGGATTAGGAGGCTGTCCCAGTGAGAAACAATAATGGCTTAGACTAGGGTGATTGTAACTGAGACAGAGATAAGTGGGCACATTAAAGCTGTCTTTGAAGGAAGAATTACCAGAATTTGGTGATTGTTTGGATGGAGTGCTTGAGAGAGGGGTATGGTCAGGAATGACTTTCAGGTTTCTGGCTTGAGCAACTAGGTAGACAGAAGTGCTATTTATTATGATGACAGACACTGGAGTGGAATAGATATTGTTCTGTTCATGTAGAAATACTCATATACATTCCTGTGACCTATTTTTTCCCTGTCCTGCAATACCTTTTATCTGTATATGTAAGCCATTATCTATCATCTGTGTATCTACCTGTATCATCTATCATATTCTTAAAGTTTGGATTAAAGTGTGTGTGCTGTGATTTCATTTTCCTATTGTTTGCTATTATATAGATACTCATTTGCATTCTATACTGACTGTATATTTTGTACTTTGCCAATTTCATAAATTAGATTCTGTATGGTTTTTTTTTGGAATGTGGTGGATTCCTTAAGGTTTTCTACATATACAATAATGTCTGTGAATAAAGGCAATTTTACTTCTTTGTTCATTTCTTTGTAGCTTTTTCTGTATCTTGCCTTATTACAATGGCTAGAACCTCCAATGCAAAGTTGAACAGAAGTGATGAGAGGACTATCTTCGTCTTGATACAAATCTTAGCTGAAAAGTATTGACTACTTCATCACCAAGTACAATTTTTAGCTACAGAATTTTTTTTTGGTAGATACTCTTCATTATTTTGAGGCAATTTCCTTCTGTTCCTAGTTTCTAGTTTTATCATGAATAGTTGTTAAATGTTGTGAAATATTTTTCTATATCATTAAAATAATCACAGGGGCACCTAGGTGGCTCAGTTGGTTAAGCATCCTGCTTCAGCTCAGGTCATGATCTCACGGTTCGTGGGTTCGAGCCTGGCATCAGGCTCTGTGCTGACAGCTAGCTCAGAGCCTGGAGCCTGTCTTCGGATTCTGTATCTCCCTCTCTCTCTTACCCTCCCCTACTCATGCTGTCTCTGTCTCTCAAAAATGAATAAAAAAAACATTTAAAAACTTTTAATTAAAAAAACCAAAATAATCACAATTTATCTTGTTAATGTGGTAAATTACATTATATTTGAAATTTAAGCCAACTTGCACTCCTGGGATAAATCTTACTTTGTTTTTATATAGTGCTGGATCCAATTTACTAATATTTTGTTAAGGAGTTTTCTAGGTTAACGTGCTTTTTTCCTTTCTTATAAAGCATGGATCTTTATAGCTAAGCTATGGTAATTTGGGGATCCCTAGAATATATCAGAAGTTCACAAGGACTCTCTTACTGTGTCTAGGTCCAAATTCTACTGTCTCCCAACACTGTGAGCTGTCATGTACCATTATTCAGCTTTTGTTCTGCAGCATCTGCCCCCTCCCAGGAATTACGGGTCCTTGCTCTGTGTGTTCAAGCCATCCCTCCAAGTCATGGCAGCAGCTTCAAACCCCAATGCCCACCTACCTCCTCAGTTCAGTGAGATGATGCCAGAGATGATGCTCTACATCTCTGCATGATGGTAGTAAGTGTCCCCAAACAGAAATTCAGGTGGGCTTGGGGCCAGCTCGTGTTGAGTTTCCCTTCTCTTAAGGATTACAGTTCTGCTCTGCCAAATGTCCAATGATGTAAATAATCTCATGTGTTTGTTCACTTGCATGGATAGTAGGGAGGAGGAGGTGGAAGAGGAACAGGAAGCTTTGTTTCTTACTGGGCACTCAGTTGGTGACTTAGTGAACCTGGAAAGCCATGCCCTTTGATTCAGAGATATTTCCTTAATGTCTTCATTGATGAAAGCTTTGCATCCATTTTCTCTGCTCTTGCTTTTGGGAATTCCTATTACTTTGATAGGAATAATAGGATAGGAATATGATGAATTATTTTGGATCTCCCAAACCTTAAAATGTTCTATGGTTTCTCTTAGACTATATTTCTTTTCTTTTAGTTTTTTGATTTCTACTTTCATTTTTAATTTTATCATCCAATCCTTCCATTGATTTTTATCAATAATCACATTTTTAATTTTTGAGATTGCAGCTTTGCTCCCTGTTAATGTTTATAGCTTCCTCTTCTTCTGTTTCATGGAGCTCTCTTTGACCAGCTATCAGAAGACATTAATGATAGTTTCATTTTGCTGCTGTTGTTATTGTTTTATTCTTGCACTTCCCTCAAAGTTGCTTTTTCTCCCACTTGTTTAGATTTCTGTGTTTTAAAATAGAGGACTTCTTCTGTTTTTTGGTTATCTTTGATTGTCCACTTATGTTTAAGATTAAGAAACTGGAGGTCTGATTGAGAGCTCTGTGCAAGTGGCTAGAAAGTACCCTGTGAAATACCAGCTGAACTTGTCTTTGGAAAACTCCAGTGTCATTATCTTTAGGTCTGTCATTCAAGGCTGGTCAGATTCCTCAGAGAATATTCTTCTGATCTCTTTCCTGGAAGGTCAGGTCTGGCTGCCAAAATCCTGGAAGCTAATAGTGAAAAGGGAACTGGCAGCCTCAACATCCAGTATATAAGTTTGCATGGAATCCCTCTTTTTTGCTTATGGTGACCTTGCCTCATGTGGGCCTGAGAGACCTTCTTCTCTTTCCAGGGTAGAAGCCCCCAGTATTCTGAAAGGGTAGATAAGGGGCTGTTGTCCAAGTTTTTGGAGTGGGAGGGATCTAGAGAACCACATTCATCCTGATTTTAGGTCTGTTTTCATTCCCATGCTCAGGGGTACCTGGAGAAGCAAGTCCTGAGCCTTTTGAGAGCTTGGGGTTGGAAACTGATTTGCTTTTCAGTTGTCCTGACTGTGGCTTTTAAATTCAGCTCACCTTATGCTAAGTCACATATGACTTGTATGTCTGCAATCCAGCTTTCAAAAATATTATTGTTGCTACTCTCTTTGTGGTTTCTTTGTACTTTAAGGTTTATGCCTTTTATTTTTTTAATATCATTTTAGTAGGATTATGGAGAACACCCTTATATATTTTTTTTTCAGATAAAATGATGCCTTGATACCTAAGGCTAGACCTGGTAGCTCACTGTTACCAATGGGCAGCAAACATGCAGACTTGCCAGGTTTTCAAAAAATGTGCAATGCTAGGACAAACATAAACTTTTCTGCCAAACTCCAAAGCAGTAGACTAAGATCAGCCTTGAATGACAGACCTAAATTTAAGAGACCTTAAATTTAAAGGTGTAAAAAGAAAGTCTACCCTCTATAAATGGTGAGCTTAGGAAACTCATTGTCACAAAAATTGGTATAGGCTGTTTATTTACATACAGTTGTTTTTTCAAATGTTCAGAAAAACTTAGGGAAGCAGAGTCCTAGTAGATCACATATGGGAGCAGGCATCTGAGACCCATCCAGGAGCCCACCTTTCTCCACAATAGCCACTGGCTCCTGTTCTCATCCACATTCTGAATTTAATACCCCAAAATCTCCTCTCTGACTCTTGGCCACAGACACCTCAATTCAAACGCAGCAGAAAGATGCTTTTCCATTGTTATCGTTGGTTGATAGAAGGAACATTCCAATGTCTAGGTAAACAGGACTCTGGTTAGCTATATTCTCAACTATAGCCTCAGCCTCTGCTCATTCGGGAAAGTAACTATAACAGTCATCAGCTATTTCCAAAATCTTTAGGGAGAGAGTATTTCTCTCTGAGACATTCTTTAATAAGAAAGTGAACACCCTTCCCATGATCTACAATGCTCAGAAGATGGAAAAAGTTCTTAATACAAATGGACCATCATACAGAGGTGTCTGTGCCTCTTCGTTCAGAAGGTAGGTCTCCCCTCTACCCCCATTCTAGGCCCTGGGCACTACAACCCACCTCACCCTCTCCAGGGTTTTCTGTATCCAGCTTTCCTGGGACCAGTCTCTCAGGGACACAAGCCTGAAAACCACACACTGTCTGAAGCAGCCTCCAGCCTCCAAAAATCGATGAACATGGACAAGCCATCTCTTCAGTCCTGCCCCTTCCCCTGCACTCTCAAGGGAATATAGAAATATAGAAATGGCTGGAGAGAAGGCATTACCAGGGAAAAACTTCTTCTGCAGGTTGAGAGATTTCATTTTGATCCTGTCTTCAGTGCTGCGTTATGATACAGGAATGTCATGATCACTTCACAGCCATGGAAGGAATTATTTTCACTGGCATCTTTCATTTCTGAGCCCCTCATCCTCATGTGTCTGCCTGCTGACAAACCAGAGCTGTCAGAGCTACCTGTCACTGCAGGGGGAAAAATACCTTTTTGACAACTGTATCTTCCTCCAGCATACTCTTTGTACCTGATGTCTGCTTCCCAACTCGTGTTTGTGACATTTTTGTTATTTCAAAGGGCCTCATGAAATTCTCCAAAAAAGGAATCTCAAACCCAATTAATTTAAATTCATTTTCATATTGAATGTGCTACATGACATATTTAGGAGGAGTGTGTGCATCGTAAAGTGAGGCAATGGGAGGGCCTTGTTGTAAAGAAGCAGCATCCCTCATTAAAAGCAAACCCAGGAGTCTCCAAGGACCTAAGGAGGGAAGGGCTCATTGCGGTTGGGGTAGGGAGGCGCTAGAAATGCTTGCTTCTAATTCTGATGTTAGCTCCACACTGGTGGGGAGATTTTCCTGGGTAGAAATAAACAATCCTTCCTAGTGTCCATTTAATAACTCCACTCAATGGCAATAACAACTTAGCCTTCCCTCTGCCACTCCTACCTTCCCTGTGGACAACATGGCAAAGCCACAAGCAGACATCAGGCCCCAGGAGTTCTCTGCTGCATTCCAAAATCTCAGCTTGCATTCCCTATCCCAGATTCCTGAGTCAGGCTGGTTTTGTTGGTTTTGACTTTTGTTTTAATAAAGAACAAGAGAAAAGAAAAAGAAAATATGGCTTGCAGAGATGTTCAGTAGGGAATTTCTTGTTCTCCAAGTTCAATGGCAACCTTTTGGGTTTCTATTTGGGATGGCGGTCTATGCATATGTATTGTCCTCTCCCCTTGCAGTATCACACAAAAGTGTCAGTGACATTTGGTAAAAAAGAATAAATCCATGGCAGCCATTAAGTAGAAGGAAGAGTATCATCAGTGGAACAGAAATAATAAAAAATTTATGGACAATAGAATCCAGATGTGACTGGATCGTTGTACTTGAAACCATGAGGGAGAAGGTTCTCCCAGCTCTAAGTACATTGCTTCCCAGGGGAGCCTCAGAGGCTCTCCCAGCTTGCATTTAGCTGTGGAGTGATCATCAGAATCATGGTTGCAGGATTATCTACACCCACGGTTTCCAAATTGTTTCGAGTCATGTACACTAGTTATTTAAGAAAATTAAGCACACATCCACAATTTATGTAAATTTATAAATTATATACATATACCACACTCATCAGCAAATATCTCAACATAATTTCTATTTAGGTGAGATTAATCATTAATGATTCTAAGTGAAACTTTATCTTCCAAAGAGTCTTCATGATAGTTCTGAATTTTAGGGACCAAATCCTCATCAGATCTTATGAAGTCATCATTATTTTTATCACATAATGCAGTGAATGAAAGTTAGAAGTATCAGCCTTGCTATTCTCTAGTTGTTTACTAGTGTTAGCATTTTAAAATTCTCTTTGATTCACATTTTTTATGCCAGAATTTTTAATCACTTCACCATTTTGCAAGGATTACATTTTTTTAATGGAATGTATTATCCATAAATCTCCTTAGCCTAGAAGATATAAACTGCAATTCATCACAAGACAATCAAACCAGCAAACAAGTGGATTAAGGAATTCCTGGTCTTACTTCAGAAATGACAATGCATGTGCTAAAGTTAGTAAGCCTTACTGCCTTTCATATTTTAGATAAAGTTCATGTCAGTAAAAGTGCTAAGCTTTTCTTTGCTCACCAACTGGATTGATCTTGAATAGCGCTCAGGGAGAACACCGCTAAAGTCCACTGAGGTGTTACCCTCTGGGCTGGGTGGCCCTGTACCTCCCTGTACCTGACTGGTCCTAAGGCCCACAGCATGGTTGTTGGAGAAAATGGAGGAGAGACTGTATACCTCCCAACCTCCTCAGCAGACCAATAAATAGAAATGGAAGCCATTGCATTCAAGAGTAAATACAGTAAAGTGCGGTGGCAAGGGTCAAGGCTGATCTATTTAGGCAGTGGTGGGAATTGTGAACTTAACATGTCTGCCCCGGTTCGACATCAGTACTCCTGCCAAGGCCTTGTACGGTAGCAAAGGATCCCTTGTGTGCCCTCCATACCAAATAGCTTTGTCTTCCACTCATGAATGTGAAACATCAGCCAAGGGTCACAAAGCCTTTGAGGAAAATCAACAGCATGGAAGAAGAAACCAAAATGAACCAAAACATTAACAACAAATCAATCAAGGAAAAGAAAGCAATTTAAAAATAGCAATCCTTAGCTGGATTCTTAGAGTTGTTGAGACAACATTTATAAGGATTAACTACCTGTTCCCCCCTCCACCCCCCAGGGTTACAAAAGGAATCCTTATGGTATTAGAACTGCTTAGTATCTCCACTGTGGTGGTAGAAACACAAGCCTACACAAAGGATAAAATTGTATTAAACTTGATTTACACACACACACACACACACACACATACATAAAACTATAAGTAATACCAGGGACATCTGAATAAAACTGGTGGATGATATAAAATGTCAGTATCTTGGGTGTGATATCATACTATAGTTCTGCAAAATGTTGGGAGAAACAGGGCAAAGTGTACAAGAGATCTCTCTGTATTATTTAAAATTGCATATGAATCTATGAAACTCTCAACTGTAAGTATTGAGATATATACATCCTAGTGATGAGAGGATATAGACAATAAATGAGTGATACTGAACAATAAAAAGCACACATATAAAATGTAAAAGCAAGATATGGGAACTATAGTTCCTGGGAATACCTCTTTATAGAGGTAGTAAGTGAAGGCCTGTCCAATAACAACATTGAATGAAATTGTAAGCAAAAGAAAGCTAATGTGATATTCATTCAACTGGTTATATTATAAATGGCAAAATAATTAATAAGAGTAAAGTATGATTACATGAAATGATAAAGGAATGATTTAGAAAAAAGATACAATTATGAGTTGTCAACAGAAATCCCATTATGGAACTTGCATGACTAAGAACATGATATTCCTTAATTGTCAAACGAAGGCAGATATGTTCTCTACTAATAAGAAAAAGAAATTCTAGGCACAAAGGTAGCCAGTTATAGAGGTCCTTCTCTCTCAACTATAGAAGCTGTCTGCAGTATAGTAAATACCAATGCAAATCACGCTTGCAGAGGGGAGTTGGGGCAGTAAGCCTGCCTGTGGAGGAGACCAGCAGACTTGCAGTGTTTTTGTAAAGATCACATGAGGTCATATTATTTATTCAAGGGTCTAATTTACTATTTAATACTCCGTGCACATTTGTGTGTCTCCAAATAATAAAAGCAATGCTGCAGTAACAAATAAACTCCCAAGTCTTAGGGTCCTAACATCAAAATGTTTATTTATTACTCAGATAAATTATAATGCACGTCTGATAGCCATGCTCCATCCTAGAGCTAAAACACATGGAATATGAGATCTCAAGGTCAATGCAGCTAGGAAAGAAAGGTCTGGAGGATTTTGTAAAATGTTTCTAAGTGCAAGCCTGGAACCAGCTCATAACACCACTCCACCTGCATCCCACTGGTCAGAATTCAGTCACATGGTTCTAAAGTCACTGTGAAGGAAGCTGGGGCATGGGGTCCTCCTGTGTGGACAAAACAGTCTGGAGGGCACGGATCACTGCTGGTGCCTGAGCACTCAGAACGCGGAGACCCTGCCCTCCCGCTACAGCTCCTATTCCACTGCTATTACTTCCAATGTCCTAATGATGATGACAGCAATGCCTAACACCTGACTATCCAGCACTGGCTACATTTCATTTGTTTTACACAACAACCCTACATGATTTATTATTATAAATCAAGACTTGGGGACATTGAAATTGCCTATAGTCACAAGCTAGTAAATATTTGTCTTATTACCAGTACTTTCCCTACTAAAAGAGAGAGCATATCCTCCCACAGGCCGGGGAGCCTCAGCACAGATTCTCAGGAAGACACCAGCCCTTCCCAGCTCTAAGCTACCTGCCTGGTACATAACCATTGGAACATCTGTAAAACGCTTCCCTCCACGGTAATTTTTTCTTTGATTTACTGGTTGTGTTAAAATTGTTGTTCTATAATGGTCAAGTCTGGAAGATGTTGCACTTAAAGAGAAAATTGCCTTAAATAAAAACGAATGATACTAAAATCCCTTCTCTCCCAATGAAATGATTCTCCTGTATTTTGTTCTCCTTGTGAGCACACCAAAAAAGCTTCTTTGGTCTATTATTTCCCAATTACCTCCTCTAGTGTTAGGTGAGAGCAGAGAAGGAAGATGGGATCATGAGGCTCATAACATTTGATCTTTTCCAGGCTTCAGCAAACCTGTGAATCACTTTCATAAGCTAAATCAATATCAGGTGTCACCTGGTGGCAGGTAAGGGCAATTCAATGGCTTTTCTAATACCTTGCAGGCATTGATTTTCCCACATATCAGGAGAGAGGAGGCTGAATAGGGAAGTGAGAAGCAGGCAAAGGCAAAGTGACCACGCAGCTCTGCAGGCAGGATCAGGAGATCTCAGGGCTCATATCCGCCCAGACTTCACCCCGATTTCCCAGCTGCTGCCAGCCATGCCCATTATCCTCAGAACATTCCCAGGCCCAGAAGCCCAGAGAATGCTGTTTAGCACTGGTGTGTGAAAATCAAGTGGAACCCCACATTCACCAACTGAAGTAGGGCAGTTCTTTTGCTTTCTCTGTTTTAAAGGGCTGAACAACCCAGATGGCATGACTAAACACCACTCTCAGGGAATGTGAGACAGAAAACATGGTTTCTCAAAGTCTGCTCCTGGACCAGCAGTAGCAGCAGCACTGGGAAACTGTTTAGAAATGCAAATTCTCGGGCCCCACCCCATACCTACTGGATCAGTCTCCGGTGGTGGGGCCCAGCCACCTGTGTTATCACAAGCCCAAGGAGATCATCAGGTCTGCTATAGTTTGAGACCTGTGGTACTAAAAGAACCTCAAGGGATCATTAGGCTGAGCTCCCCGTCTCCCAGAAATGAAAAGTCAGGCCAGTATCCTGTGGTATATCAGGATGGGAACCTAGTTTCTTGGCTTCCCTTCAATACCATCCTTTACCGCTTTCTCTAGGTAGCTGACCAGGCACACTGGAGTTGAATGGGGTGACCCTCCAGACTGCAGTGGCTGCTGTGACGTAGAGCTGAAGCCCAGAGCCCATTGCTGGGAGGCCTTGATGGGGACACCGGGGAGAGCCATTTCTCAGCTGAGGTAAGCCACTGACATCCCAGAGAGTAAGTGGGGAGTGGGCCGAGGGCATCCAAAGTTCCACCAGTGTAGTTGTGGCTGAACTGAATCCCAAACAAACACAGATGCGTTTGTTATGGGGAGGCACGTCAAGCCTAGACCATGGCAAGCTTGTTTCTTAGGCGTGCTTCTTCCCCAAGAAATGGCTAAGGCAGAGGGATGTGCTGACTTTCATCCCAGACGCCCCACATTCTGTTCCTGCTTCTCTGCCCTCTCCCAACTGGCCACGTCTCACCTGCTCTAGTGCAGGAGTTTCCTCAAGGACTGCATCCTCCAGACACCAGTGTCACTGCCCTCCAGACACTCTCCGTCCGATGCTGGAGAGAGAGACCACCTGCCAACCGTGCTTAAAACCCTTCCCCAGCCTCCCGTGGCTTTGGGAGGAAATCTGCACTCCCTGGCTGGTATAGTCCATCCTCCCCAGTGGATGCCCGGCCCCTCCAGCTTCCCCTCCTGCTGCTTCCCTGCCAGGGCCCTGGCCCACCAGGGATGCTGCCCTCACAGTCCTGCCACTTAATTTCTACTCTCTTCAAGATTCAGACTGAGGTCCTCTCCTCTGAAGAGTCAGAACCCCCTCCCCAACAGCAGCCCCACGGAAACTGCTTATCTCTATGACAGCCCTGACCTTGGATTCAAAATATGTTTGTCTGTCACCCCCACCAGACAGTGAGAGAATGAGTACAAAATAACCTCACTGGTGATGATGTCCTGAAACCACTAGCATTTATGTGCATCCAGACTGTACATATGCCAGATACTTTTCATCACTTGGGTACTGCCCCAACTTCTCTCCTTAGAGTGAGTACAACCTTAGGTAGGAAATGCATGGAAATTTAAATTCCTGATTTTTTTTTAATCCTAATCATGCATTATCTCCTTCCCAGTTGGCAGATCCCTTGAGAGGGACCTCAATTAGCCCCTGCCTCTGAGCAAGACTGAGGGAGGCTTCTGGGCACCTTTCTACAACAGTTGGTCCGTAAACCTCAGTCATCTTGGAGAAGGTACAGACCAGACGCTGGGGCTGCTGCTCACACTGTAAGATGCATTCTCTCGGCTTCCATCGTCAGTGGGTAGAACAAGAAATCCTTCAGGCTGGGTGCGACTCAGCCTAGAGCATCTTACCCAGAGAGACCTTTTTGAATATGCTTTGTGACGCTTAAAAGTTACTGTGTCTCCCTGCTTTTGGCTAAATTTAACCCCATTACTTTTACTACCTTGGTAATAAAGCAGATTGAAGTGTTTGGTGAAAGAGGTTTGAAATAAGAAGCATGCTTTCCTTTTTATTTTCTTTCCTTTTTGCTTTTATCCTTCTTTGGGTTTTTTTTTGTCTGTTTTAATGAGGCACTCAAGGAATATTACAAACCCTCACAAGGCTCTCCAACTTACAAATGGAGAAACGCGCAAACACTTCCAATGGGCATTTGGGCCCCAGGTTAGGTTTCCTACATAGAGGCTTCATTAATGGTGGTTCCGAGTATCAGATAAGGTGAGGCAAGCCCAGGAATGTTTAACCGTGAGCCTGCTGTAGGCCCTGGAGTCATCAGAGGATGACCAGAGATGAGTCCACCAGATCGGAAGACTACTCATTGAGAGATCTCGAACCTGCACAACAAAGAGGGAGGAGAGACAACCTAGGCCGCCCTCAAGACACCTCTACTAAGTGGGACATCTGGTGTATCCCCCAGCTGTCCTTTTGCAGCACCTCAACACAGCCTGGCCTGGGAGTCAGGCCAAAGTGCAAAGGATGGGCCCTGGTCTTGGTCGGTAGGGAGGATAAAGCTGTCAGGTCTACTGAGAGACCAGGCTCTCCTGAGGTAGCCTCAACCACAACTTCATTCAGCCTGTTTCTCCACTTGCTGTGAGTCATCCTCTTTGTGTCTCCCTGCTCCAGAGTCTAGCTGCTCTTTCTTGCCTAAAATAGCCTGAAAGCCTCATGGTGGGCTATTTCAATGTACTAGAATGACAGAGAAATGTTCCTAAGGCAGGTGTTTACCAATAGGCCCTCTCTTACTTATTTCGGTATTGCCAATCCCCAGATTGCTCCTCCAGGAACCCCTCAGCTCAGAGTGGCCTGGGAGGACTCCCCAGAGAGTGAACCTAGGTTAGCTCTGACCACTATTGTATTACTCAAGATAGGCCAGGTTTTGCTCTACCAACACGCAACTTCAAAATCTCTGTGGTGTAATCAACATAACTGCCTTAGGACCACAAGAGGATTCTGCTCATTTAGAGACTTGAGACTCAGGGACCCATGGTGATAGACGCTTCATCTTGACACGTGCTTCCATGACTACCACAAAAACATGAAAGTACTCAGGCTCGTGAAGTCTTCCACCTGGAAGGAGCACAGTTCACGCTAACTCATGTTTCATTGGCCAAAGTAAATCACACAGCTCCATAGGGAAGGACATACAGAAGCACACAGAGCCCCTACAGGAGTCCCAGACAGAGTCTGCAAGAACAGAAGCATCATCCTACTATGTGCCTAGAAGGTGGAAAATGAGCTAGAAATATTTGGTGAACAACCACAACCAGCATCTCATGGTTCCCAGACACACATCTTCCCAAGCACGATGAGTCCACAGGTCTCTCTCACACTGCTTGCCAAGAACTACGCAGAACCATGCTGACACCTCCAGATACAATCACAGTCTGTTAAGAGACCACACTCACTGCCACCCCTCCTAGGGGAGCTTTAATTATAGCAAACAGCCCTGTCATCTCTGCCATAGAATCCCAGGATATCGGGGAGAGTGAAAGGAATCTCTGCGTCACACAGTCTGCTCTGCAGCCTCCTTGAAGAAATAGGCCTGTTCTTTTTAAGGAAATTATAAAAAGAAGGAAAATCCTAGAGCCTCCTCTCCTCACCCATTCTAGTGCCAGATAATTATGTTCTTCCCATCCTCCCTTTTCTGGACTGTTGAAAGCACTTGCAAATCAAAATAGTAAAAAAATAAAAATAAAACAAAACAAAAAAAAACAGTTAACAAACATTAAATATTGAAAGGAAATATAGTGGGGAGGAGGGGTGGGAGAGTGAAAAAAATAGATCTCCTCCAACCCACGTACTCTCCCTCAGAAGGACTGTCTAAGAGACATACCCAGTTGAGCTGCAGGCTATGATATAATTAGAACAATATTGCCCAATTGCAAAGACATGTGCCTGTTTGCATGAAATGGAAGCATCTGCTGAAATTATTTGAGGTGTCCCATCACTAATTAAAAGAGCTTTCATTTATAGAGGATGCACCATATGGATGCTGTTGATTCTTGGGTTGCTGGATGTGAATGAGCACTGGGGGAGTTGTTGGGGCAGGTGTATGGTGAAGAATATCCGGCAAAATATGATTTAGCCTTCCAAAAATTCTCCTTACAAGGAGGTATGGGGGTGGGGGAGGTGCTGCTGGAAGTTGTTTCAGCGAGGCTCAGAAACGTGACACGTCATCCCAAATTGCACCCAGCTTGTCTGTGACCACTTATGAGCTTTGCCCCTGAAACTTATTGTGTCCCTTTTACTTGTCAAGCTACCATCTTGTCTTCAAGGGACCTTCCAAGTAAATAGGATCAGCTATAGAATTTGTGGGACCCTGCACAAAATGAAAACATAGGGCCCTTTACTAAAAGATATTAAGAATTTCCAGATTGAAACAACAGAGCATTAAAATAAGTGCAAGCAATTCTGAATATGGGGTCCCTGTGCTAATGGAAAAAGTAAGATCTTCTGGAGAAATAGGGACTAAGATGTAGAGAGGTTAAGCCAAAGCCATGTCAGACAACTGTCACCCCAGCACATTACAGCACATAAGGGGCTTCCACATCCACACTCTTCTCTGAGGGCCACACAGCCCATGCTCTTAGCAGGACAGACCCAGAAGAAAGGACTTGCTATCACATCTCCATACTATGCAGAGCTGTGATAAAACCTAAATGCCAACTTTTGGCCCTACATGCTTTCCCCTACTTTACACCTTATCTACTCAGAAAGTTGTGCCCCCAACGGACTCTGCTTTGCATCATTCTCTGCTAGCATATCCCAACTCTGAGCCCATGTACATTCCTTTTAGTGCAGCAAAGTAGCCCAAATAAGCATCAGGAAAAATAAAGTCAATATCCGCTGAGCTGGAAACATATGCATTTAGGAGACCCAAGTAAAGCTGATTCTTATCATTCTTTCTAGTGAGAAAGGAGGTAACAGACTATTCAATATGGGGTTTTCAACCAACTTGGGCTACAGGGTCAACAATTAGAGCACACTTTAAACAATTATGGAATTCTTTCTCTCTCAGAAACAAAGATAATTGGGGGCAAGGAAATAATAGCCACTGAAGTAAGTCCTCTGAATCAGACCTAGTGGGTTTTTTTTCCCTAAGTTTAGGGAATATCTCATTCCAAAATCACTTTGGAGTGCAGAAATACCCGTTTCAGATTCCAGTATTTAAGAAGTCGTCTTAAGGAGATGAGACCCACAGCATCCAACGAATGAAATAATTTTGTTGTTACAGGTAGGCATAGCTATACTTGGAAAAAAAAAAACTCAAAATCAAATACCCAGAGTCTCAACTTAAAAAACTAGAAAAAGAAGAGCAGAGTAGACCGAAAGCAGAGCAAGTAAAGAAAATTAAGGGAGTAAAAAGCTGGTTCTTTGAAAAGTTCAACAAAATTGACAAACTCTAACTACATAGATCAAGCCAAAAACAGAAAGAACACATATCACCAATTTAGTAATGAAAAGGGTTTATCACCACAGATCGTACACACATGCAAAGGATAACAACAGTTGGTTAGTTAGCATTCCCTGGAATACTATTCAGCAATAAATGCTTATAATGAAGTCAAAGAACATCTAAAAACATTGCAAATTTCACTCAGAATATCGATGGCAGAGTCAGGATTCAGAGGCAAGCAGCCTGACCTCAGGGCTTGAGTGCTTTACTGCGATGCTACCATGCCTCCCTTCTTCTGCCCCAGGGGCAAACTGTCCCCTGGAGCATCCAGTTATGTCTCCTTGACACCTGTCCAGACTACCGATGTTGGCTTTCCAACCATCACATCGGTGATAGATGTGTGGAGCTACACCGTCAGTCATCCATTTATACAACTGCAGCAAAGAAGACAATTCTATCTATCGGTATCTGTGGTGGTTCAATGTATAGAACCAATGTCCTTGGCTTGAATTCCCCTCAACAAGGACCATTTCCTGTCAATGTAAATGCCAATGAACAAATTGTCATGGAGGACCTGGGGACCACTTCTTTGGGTCCCTTGGTAGGATAGAGCTTCCAAGACTTCAAGAAGTTTGTAAATGGGCTGATGTAACATGATGGGATAACATACAGGAAAAAATGAGACCCAATATGGAAAGAGTAGCTGAAAATGCTCTTAGAGACTGGGACAGAATTCAGGTTACGTGGACTAGATTGGGAGGTGACAGAGCACACAAGGAGAAAATGATATGGTAGAAAACTTCAAGCATAATAAATAAAAAAACACACTCGTGATTCATTCTCACCTTTCTGGGTCTTTGGTTACCTGAGAAATGGCTTCTGGTAATCCTTTCAGTGGTTCTTCAAAGGATTTTCCAGAAAAGTCTACCTTGGACTTCTTCAAACTCTTTGGCCCTGAAGTTCTAGAGAGAAAAGAAATAGTACCATTTGTGTGCCTTGAGTCTGAAAAAGAAACAAATCAGCAGCTGGGAGATCCAGATTTTGCTCATTAACCATCTACAGAGAGGAGGACAAACAATCCTATAATATGTTTAAACACAAGATAGGAAAATTATTGTTTTAGCCAACATAATTTTTATATTTCTGAATTGAAATAATTGTTTCTGAAGCAAAACTTCCAATATAATCAACCTCCTTGATAAAATTGTCCAGACTTTTTTAAAGAAAACAAAAATTTCCCTCTTTCAATCTAATAGTATCAGGAATCAATTTCCAATTTGTCCTCAAGGAAACTTGCCCACTTGGTCCATGGCATCCTTTAGTGCATCAGCATTTCCTCAGAACCATCCCCCTCATCAATAGATGTGTCAAGTTGAGGACTAACCAGCATCAGTGTTCCCTCCCTATGAGCTGCCCCCCAACACACACACACACACACACACACACACACACACACACACACACACACACACTTTCTCTACTTCCAGAGAGAAGTTGGAACACAATAGCAAAGTGGCAGATGCTAAGAGGGGATTGAGCCACAGGTGGTGTGCTAACTGATCAGGATATTTGTAGGGAACAGTCAGGGAGATGGGTGGCCCTGAGATTGAGGAAATATACCAAAGTAATTGTTGAGAAAGAATTAGCAGGACAAACCAACTGTCTCTACAGGGAAAGCAAAACACAGAGACAAATCCAAAGTGAGGATCAATAGCCTTCCTAAAGCATAGGAGCCATGACTGCTCAACCATCACAGTGGCAAAATTTGGAGCAGGGCAGGTGAGCAGCTCTGTTGTCCTATGCTGGTGTGGGGAACTCAATATGGGCTTCAGATAGTCCATAAGAAAACCTGTGGGAAAGAGCAAATGCCTGCCACTGAGTGTGGATGAGGCAAATGCCCTCGCAGCAGGAGCTAATACTCCACTGTGCCCCAAAGGGAATTTTTTTAGGACAGCAGACTACCATTAGATCTCTGTGATTTCCAGAATAAAGCACAATCTCCACAGTCTAGGGCTTGAGGTCCTTTGTGCACTGATAATCAAGGTGATCTTCCATGGACCAATCAAAATTGATCACTGGCCATAGTACTAGAGCAGGCTGGCCCTGGAGGCCCCCTGTAGTACTGGACATTAATTCTTAGTTCTGGGTTTGGGAGGATTCTATGGGGATGGGGTGGTGGTCTGAGGTTGATGGTAGTATGTAGGCAGATTTCAGTCCTTTAACCAGTTTGGCTCTACCACAGGCGCCAGCTGAATCTGCCCAGTAACAACATTATCTACAGTAGCCCCTTAATTTCTACCTTTCTTCCAGCCAGATTGGTCTCCTTACTATACCTCCCAATGTATCACACTAAGCCAAGAGTCTCTGACTTTGCTTCTGATGTCCTCTTATCTGGAATACCTTTCTACCCTCTGGATCGTTGCTTAGAGCAGAATGTATACCCAACTCTTACTTTCTCCTTGCCTGAGCTAGTTCAATACCAAGTGTCTACACTAGAAAAGTACCCACTGCATGGAAG
Organism: Suricata suricatta; assembly: GCF_006229205.1. Taxonomy (NCBI): domain Eukaryota; kingdom Metazoa; phylum Chordata; class Mammalia; order Carnivora; family Herpestidae; genus Suricata; species Suricata suricatta. The sequence goes on along the minus strand of NC_043704.1, from coordinate 124,987,630 downwards.
AGTCTTCCTTTCAGATGGACAGTTCCTTGTAGGTGAAAATGATACCTGCTACTCTTTGTTCTTCCTCACAGGTCCCCTACAAAATTTGGTGCACCTTGCTGGACCCACAGCTGGCCTTCAGTAAATGTTTTCTACAAGGAACTGAACTAACAAAAAAAGATGTTATTGGAATGTGAGAGAAATCATAAATGAAGAAGTGAAAATTCCCATCCTGGCCTCTCCCACCCTTACCCCTGTGGAACTACTTTTAAGTTTACTTCACTTGATCTGTGTATTATCAATAATATCTGCACTTGATCTGTGCACTATCAATAATATCTGATGAGTCGTCAACATTTATTAGCTTCCAAAAGCTTATCTCTACATGTATTTAATCTACAACAAATTTGTGAATCATGTGTTATAATTATCCCCATTTCACAAATGAAATATTTGAGGCAGAACAAACCAAGATGACTTGCCCACAGTGACTCCAGAATCCAGTCACTTAACCTTTCGCTTGGTCAACTCTCAAATGAGTGGGGCTGTCTCCAGCATAGCCTTTCTTGGGTTTTCTTTACAGCTATTTAGGATTGATCCTTCTATACCTTCTCCATCTCAAGATGATGCTGATTTCTTCCTGGCAACATTGTGATGAGACACAAGCCAGCACTCCATAAGATCAATTTCTGAACCAATAGAACTTATCTAAATTTGTTCTGGATCAATAGAAGTCCTTTCCTGCAAACCCATGAGCAAAACAGAATATAGATTAAACCCTTTTGGTGAAATTCCAGACTACTCTCTACATACATTTTGGTTATGCTGGCCAGACCATGCTAATTATGTTGATGACCAAATGGAAGAAGTAAACTGCCTGTTGCAACTTACTAGTACTTTGACATCAATGTTAATGGACATATTTAGGACACACTATGTATCAAGCATTTCCCTAGAAGATACATACATTCTCTCAATTACTCCTCCCAACAGTCCAAAAAGGTAGGTGTCATTATTATTTCCATTTTAAAATTAAAGAAAAGAAGGAACAGTGAAGTTTACTAAGTTGTAGTAGCTCTCACAGGTAGTTGGTAGTAGACTCAAGATCCAAGACTTGACATGCTTATTCCATGTGCTAGAACCCAATCAGGACATGTATCTATCTTTCCTTATTATTTACAAGTTGTCACTGGCACTGGGTGTAATGCTATATACTAAAATGTGGTATGCTGGAAAGCCTGCTCAGCTGATAATCAGATAACATCCAGAAGCCTGAACCAGGTTTCCAAAAAAATCTCTTAGGGGTCCCTCAGTCCCGTATCATCTTGTGATTCTGTACCTGAGTAGACATTATGGTACTTGATTTTGTCATGGCAATGAAGATTCATGTTTTTCTGAGGCAAGTATTAAAAGATAAATATATATGTGGACATAGATATTAATATAGATACAAACACTTAGAATTATTGAGCCTTATTCTGTGCCAGGCCTTACATCATTCACTTTGGATTCAGGATTACATATTAAACCTCACAATGAACACTAGAAATCAGTATTACATTCTCATTGTACAAATAGAGAAACTGAGATTCAGCAAGGTTGAGCAACCCTCCTACTGTTAGAGGGTGAATAAGTGGCAGAACTTCTACTCTAGAATCTTCAGATTCCTGAGCTAGAACTCAGTTGAGAAGAAGGCACCCTTCAGATGCACAATCAGTGATCACTTATTTTGTCACAGGCAAATGCCATGAGAATCATTAAAAAGAGGGCTGACATCTAGTGTCTGAGAGGGCCTAAGGAAGTTTTTCTGCAAATAGCAAGACTATCTTATGGTCCATGTTTACCTTCTTGCACATGTTACAATACTGTTCTTGTAAAACATCCTTCCCTATGTTTCTTGTAAAGCCCATATGCCCTTGGATAGGCAAATGGTCAAATGTCATTGCCTCTGGGAAATCCAGCTGCCTGAGACTCCCTGCCTTCCCACAAGTAAAGTGAGTCTTCCTCATGGGCAGCCCCACAGCACTGGGCAACCTTTATGGGGTTCTCCTTGGTGTTGTGGCCATTTCCTTGGCATCACATAGCGAAGGTTCATGGCTCAAGCTCCGTGACTCAAACTAACTGTGTTAGCAACTTTAACAAATGCACAATGTTTGGGTTTGATTTCCAGCTCTTGCACTAGCTAGGCAGATGACCTTGGGAAGGTTATATAACTTTTTTAACCTCATTTTAAAAAATCTATAAAATGGGATTTCCTGGTGAAAACCAAGTAAGACCATGCCTGCCAAGTGCTTGGCATATTGCTGCCACATAGTAAGTTCTCCATACATGGGAACACATGTTAAATTGCTCTGTCACTGTTTGAACATTTGCCTTTTCCTCTAGTCCACAAAACCCTCAAGGACAAGACCCTTTCTTATTCATCTCCATCTCTTCAGAGACGATCAAGATGCCTCCACCCAGTAGATGCATGACAAATGTCTGTGGAATGACAAAACTGTATGCCTTTCATCCTTTGGTATCTCTTATGCCGCCCCACTTGTACAACTCAGATCTGGAGCTGCAGGGCTACCCACTCTAGTCTTGGCAAGTGTTTCTTTGTCTGGTTCCAGCTGATGAGGTACCCAATCCTAAGCACTCTCCTTTCCTCTGATTCATCA
>NC_043704.1:124983454-124984891 GCF_006229205.1 Suricata suricatta | reverse complement strand
GTTTAAAAAAATCTTACCTTATTCCTCAAAGGCCCATAAAGCCCTTCATGGGCCTCAAGGGAATTGTTCACTGTAAGATTTTTAAATTGCTTCCAAGTTACTTATCATTCATTCAGGCTCACGCTATTCTTTAAAATTCTTATTGATTTTGGAAACAGTCCTTTAATTGATATCAAAAAGCAATTACATTTTCCAGGCTATAAATTTGCTTCACTCCCAGTATTAAATTCATCATCTCTGTAAATAATTTTCTCTTATTATGCATACATAGTAACCAAACTATAAATAGCATCATTAGTGTACCCATGGTTGCCTTAACAGTCAGTGACCCCTGAATTTGATTTAGAAAAATTGATTCCTGCTGAAAATTTCCCTTAAACAAAATTGCCATTCCTGCTGAATGTCTGGGCAAATGAAGGCATTAAAGACTTGTTACCTTCCATTTCCTCCTGGGCTTCAATACAGCAGTTTTAAGTAGGGATTTACATAGATGCACCTGTTGATGAGCAGTCCTTAAAAAACCACTGCTGTAACAGCATGCATAATCGTTCTTATTAGATGCTCAAGTTTGAGTTTTTAAGAAAAGAGACCTCTCAGAATAGCACTCATTTCTAAACACACAGAGGGACATAGAGCTCTCATCTTGAAATCTATGGTTCAGCTGTGGGGAGGCTGCTGGGAGGCAGAGTGGAGAGGGAAGGGAAGGACAAGAAAATCTGGGGTTCCTACAAGAACAATCTACATCCCCTCAACATGGTTACATCAAGGACCATAGCATGGGAAAACACCCATGATGTGATATCAAGAGAAGAATGTAGAATCCACAGTGATACCTGGGGTCTGATCAAAGACACATAAAGTAAGAAGGTATTTGCATAAAGACTCAAAGGAGACTTAAGAAAATTAAAACAGTTGATTTGGGGTGATTGAATAATACATAACAATACATTTACTTCTTTTTTCTTATACTGCTATTTTCTTAATAAATATAAAACTGGGGAAAGTAGGAAGAAAAAAAGAGGCAAAGAATATTTGATTTGCAGTCAAATGCTGTACCCCTGAGCTATACACCCGAGGCAAAGAATATTTGAATTAGGAAGATTTTACTCTTAGCTTTGGCTAGATCACTTACCAACCCTAAGACTCCAAGGAGGCATGGTGTGATGAAAAGTCATGGATTTTGTGTTAGATGCAAGAGGGAACCCAGTCCTCCAGCACTAAGCAGGCTGGGGAGCTTTATGTCCCCCAGGCCTTGTGATTAGCCGATGAGATAGTGTTTCTAAGGTGCCCAGCACACAAGAGGCACTCTGAGCCTTACCTTCCACATCTGTAAAATTAAAGATAAGTATGCTTATACTGTCTAAACATTAGCTTATTTATTTATATTTTTTGAAATTTTATTTTATTTTTTTTACTTTATAAAGTTTCATATTTTTT
>NC_043704.1:124965528-124983354 GCF_006229205.1 Suricata suricatta | reverse complement strand
AAAGAAAATGCAAAATGCTTATTGATTCATGATGTGGTTTCATCTCAGCTTGGGCAAACCATGCAGTATTTAATATATAGTAGCAGAATATTTACTGTTGAAGCTTGAAAAGATGCGAGTTCTTTGTGTGCAATCTTTCATTTATGCATGTGAGAGGGTTTTCTTTGTTTAATATTTTTACATTGTAGTACTTATTTTCCTTGTTGGGGTGTTTGCTTATTTAATACATTCTGTCAAGGACAGAAATAACATTAGCTTATTTAAACCATATGGGAAGCTACTTTTTAAACTATAAAATTATATACCAATATTGTTTTTATTGACCTAGATAAGACTAAAATTTGAAAGAGGAAAGCAAGATGGCCATCCAAGAGGACAGAACCTGTAACTTCCCCCGCATAATGGCTCCTTTTGCTGGGTCACAGCATCTGAAAAGTCTGCCCATGAATCTGACCCTCTCAGTATCAGAATGCCGTTGAGGCATAAGGGCGTTTTATTATAATGCAGTTTCTCCATGAAGCAGAGAGGCAAATGGATGGTCATATTTTGAGTCTTTACCCATGTAATGAATTTGAGAAGTAACCCTTTGTTAATCCAGAAATAAGACCTTTCATCCCTGGGATGGAGACCTGAAGGTACGTGAGCTTCCCAAAGGCACAGGAATTGGTGAAAAGGCACAAAGACAGTTTAGCTTGAAGGAGTCCCCATTTGGCCTCCTCTACCCTCACATGTGTAATTGTGGTTTCAGAAAAAGAAATAAAATAGAGAACATTTCTATTACTTCTCAAAATTTCTTCATGCCCCTTTCTAGTCAATTCCCTCCTCTTCCCCAACCAGAGACAACCACTATTCAATTTCAATACCATAACTTAGCTTTGCCTATTCTTTTTCTTAATTTTTAATGTTTATTTATTTTTGAGAGAGACAGAGACAGAGAGACACGGTGTGAGCGGGGGACGGGCAGAGAGAGGGGGACAGAATCCTATGCAGGCTCCAGGCTCTGAGCTGTCAGCACAGAGCCAGACACAGGGCTAGAACTCACGAACCATGGAATCATTTCCTGAGCCAAAGTTGGACACTTAACTGAGACATTCAGGCGCCCCTATGTTTGCCTATTCTTAAACTACATAAAAATGAGACCACGTAGTAAGTACTCTTTTGAGTCTGTCTTCTTTTCCCCAGTGTTTTTAATACTCATCCATGTTTTTGTATTCATAAGTAGCTCATTCTTTCTTGTTACTGAGTAGTATTCTATATGAATATGCCACAGTTTTTTTAATTCATTTTTCTATTTATAACAAAAACTCACAACAAACTCCAAAATGAAGGGAAATTCCTCAATCTAATAAAGAGTATTTATAGCAAATATACAACTAACATGTGCTTCCTCATTCTGGCCCATTGGTTTTGCCTTAGTTTGTTCAGGCTGCTGTAACAAAATACCATAGACTGGCCAGCTTAAACAACATGGTTCTAGAGGCTGGGAAGTCCCACAGCCTGGGTACCAGCCAGCCATCTTCTTGCTACAGCCTTATTGGTGGAGAGAGAGAGACAGAGAGAACTCTAGTTTCTTTTCATAAGAGCACTGACCCTGCCATGAGAACTCCACCCTCAAGATGTCACTAAACCTAACTATCTCCCAAAGGCTTCATCTGCTAAAACAACCACATTTGGGTTAGGGCTTCAACACACGAATTTTGGGACTATACAGTGAGAACATGACATTCTGCTCCCGGTCTCCCCAAACTTGTGCCCTTCATGCATGTAAAATACATATCCTCTATCCCAACAGCCCCCAAAGACATAATTCACTCCTGTATCAACTCTAAAGTCTGAAGTCTTATTAAATGCCATGTAAGTCAGATATGGGTCACATCTGAGGCAAAATCTATCCTGAGGCTAATTTCTCTCCATCTGTGAACCTACATAACTGAACAAGTTATGGGTTTACAAAATTCAGTAATGGAACAGGCATATGATAGGCATTCGCTTTCCAAAAGGGAGAAATAGGAAGGAGAGAAGGGGTTACAGATTCCAAGCAAGTCCTAACGTTAACAAGGCAAATTCCATGAGATCTCAGGGCTTGAGAATAATTCTTTTCAGTTGATGCTCTGCCCTCCAGGATCTGGGGTGCCAGCAACAGCCCCACAGCTTGGCAAGGTAGCTCCATTCCTTCAGCTCCGTGGGCTGTGGTCCACACAGCTCCCTGGAATGGCTCTGACCCTGAGGTACTGGCCCTCCAAATAAGAGAGGTGGCCCCACCCTTTGAAACCCAGTAGGAACTAGCCCTGTCCCCTGAGCCAAAAGTGGGATTGACAGCTCTGACAACCTCTCAATCACCTTTAGTGTCATTCTTCCCTTTCCATGAGAAGCAGCACATGTTTGCAGCCTGCCTTTATTTCATTTTATTTTCCATTTCTTTTAGTTCCAGCCTGCAGTGTTTCTGCAGATAAAAATCCCTATCTCCACTCCTAGCTTCTGTTGAGATGGCTGATTAGGTCCTTGGTTCACACTTACACTAATCTCCAGTATTAGCCACACCCTTGGTATTCTCTTCCAAACACACTTTCTCATTTTTTGGCAGCATGGATAGGCTGAGAATTTTCCAAATATTTAAGTTATGGTTCCTTTTTTTTTTTTTAAAACAAAAATCTTAATTCTTTATTCAAGATTTAATTATCAAGCCTCTTTGAGATTTCATTTCACAAAACATTTCTTCTTCAACCAACCAACCTCCCTCCCTCTTCCTTCCTTCTGTTCATCTGTCCGTCCTTCCTTCCTTCCATTTTACTATAAGCAGTCAGGAAGGACCAAACCTCTCATTCAATACTTTGTTTAGAAATGTCCTCAGTTAGGGGAACCGGGGGGGGGGGGCTCAGTCAGTGGAATGTCCAACTGTTGATTTCGGCTGTCATGATCCCAGGGTCGTGGAATGGAGCCCTATGTTGGGCTCCATGCTGAGCATGAAGCCTGCTTGGGATTCTCTCTCCCCTCTCTTTCTCTGCCCCTGTTCCCCAAATGCTCTCTCTCTATAGAAAGGAAGGAATGAACAAAGGAAGGAAGGAAGGAAGGAAGGAAGGGAGGGAGGGAGGGAGGGAGGGAGGGAGGGAGGGAGGGAGGGAGGGAGAAGAAATGAGAAAAGGAAAGAAAAGAAAGGAAAAAGAAAATCCCTTCAGCTAAATACCCAATTTTATTGCTCACAAGTTCTACCTGCTACAAAACACAAGAACATAAACACAATCCAGCCAAGTTCCTTGCCATGATACAATGAGGATGGCCTGTGCTTCAGTGTCCACTTACTCAACTGTATCTGAGCCCTCATCAGGATGGCCTTCCTTGGCCATGTTTCTAACAACATTCTATACATGATTTGTTAAGTATTGTCTAAGAAGTTGGAAGTTTTCCCTACAGCTTTACTCTTTTCTTCCTGAGCTCTCACCAGAATGCACCTCAAAACTCTCCCAGCTTCTGCCCATCACCCAATTTCCAAGCTGCATTTCTAGGTATTTGTTACAGCAGCTCCTCAGTTCTCACTACCATTTATTGTTTTAGTCTGCTCAGGCTGAGCTGTTATAACAAAATACTATAGACTAGAGGGGTTAAAAACAGACATTTATTTCTCACACCTGGAGTCTGGGGAGTCCAAGGTGTCAGCACAGTTGGTTCCTGATGAGAGCTTGCTTCTCCTATCTTGTAAGGCAGCCGCCTTCTCCCTATGTGTCCATGGAAAGAGAGAGAAGACCCTGAGTGGGGCCCGCACTGCTTCCTTCAACAGATCAGTTCCTCCTAGGGAGAATCTCACTCTTACTCCAGCAGCTCCTTCTGGGGAAGCTCTCTCCACACTATACAGTCCCACTCTGCTCAGATCCAGGCTTTTTCTTCAGACTTCTCCATCCCAGGGTACCAACCCTACTCCAGGAGACACAGGACAGGAGCTCTTGGTGGTTCTAATGCCTCCATCTCTTAGGTTAAGGGGAGAGGGAAACACTCTCTTCTTTCTCCCACAGACAGGCAAGGGCCCATACCACACTACTCCAACCACTTTTGCCAAAGAAATTTCCTCTTCTGACCTCTCCAGGCTTACCTTGTTTTAAAGCCACAGGTGGGGTAATCAGCTAACACTGTCACCCTGGTTTGGAAAATGAGGCTACTCAGTGCTAATCACATTGGTATTGGGTCCCAGTCAAAACTGAGTTATAAAGATTGTCATGTTAATAAAGGTACATGTTAAGCCTTGATAAAGCTGGATGGTGGTTCAGCTGTTCATCTCATTATTTTCTATTGCTTTTCCTGTTTTCAACATTTCTCAATAAAATTTTTTAAGATGAGGGTCAAACATTTTTAACCCTTGATCATCAATGAGTGGCAAAACAATGCCTTTCCAGGGAGGCAGTATTTTAGCAGAGGACTGAATGAAATGAGAAGTAAGAAGATTGTCACAAGCCAAAGGGAGAGCAAGTACTATGGACTGAAGTCATTAATAAATCCAGCAGTTTCTAAAATAGAAAGATCTCTCAGGCTGGAAAGGAGTGAGGAAAATAAGAGCTAAGACCAGAGAGATGGGCAGACCCCATTCCTGCAAGTCCTTGCTGGCCACGACGGGGGTCTAGGTTTCATCCTAGGTGCGTAGGAAGATGTGAAGGGGTTTTGCACAGAAGCATTACATAACATAATTCACACTTTACAAGACCCCTCTGGGTACTGTGTAGAGAGAGCTTCTCCTTGGTAAGAGTTGGGTCAAGGGACCATTTGCAGTGATGGTACAGAGAGACAGGGTGTGCCACAGGCCACCTGGACCATTTCCTTTCTTGGTTCACAAGGAGGCTACATTTCTCAGCCTGTTTTGCTGTTATGAGGGGCCATTTTCTTCTTTTTCTCTTTTCTTGCCAATGAAATATACATAGTCTGGGCCAAGGTGGCTAGGAAGCAGCATGTTGTCTCCCTCTCTTTGTCCATTTGCTCTAAGAATGGCATCTGAAGACTTAGCAGATGGTGGGGCCGTGACAAGAAAATGGCCTGGGTTCCTGAAGCCTCCATGGGGCAAACCCTCCGGCCAATCAAAAACACATGTATTAAACAATATGTGGGGGAATATAAGCTGATAACTGTGTGAAACCACTGAAATCAGGAGGTTTATTCATTATAGCAGTTAGTATTCCTCTAACTAGGAAAGGATGCTACAGTGAGGTTGATGGAAAGTGATCAAATTTATAAGTAATTCTGAAAGTAGATGCTATTCAAAGGCTGTCTAGAGCCTGTTATAGACAAGATGTGAACATATGGGCTCTAATCTTCCTAAGACCCCCCCAAAGAAGATATTGTTGTCCTACTTTTACTATTGATGAAATAAGGCTCAGCAGAGTTAAATAACTCACATGGGGTCACATAGCTAATACGTGGCCAAGCCAGGATTAGAATTCCAGTACTAGGTATCTCTTGTACTGCTCTATTACCCAGTATGTTAGCACCAGGGCCTCTTATACGGAGATAATGAAATAAAGAGACTGAAGTCCTCCAGATATGCTAGTTGTTGTTATCATTATGGAGAAGGAGGCAAGGCAGCCAAAGAAGGCATCTTCTCATCTGCAGCACCCTGGACAAGGCTCATGCATCTCTGATGGGATATAAGGTCTACTTTACGCATCAAAGACACTCAGACTAGAGAATAATCACCCAACCAGACCAGAGAGAGCTTAACTCAACCACTGGAGTTGAAGCTCATGATTCTGTAAGCGTAAGCAATGTAGTAACACCTCCATGCTAGGCTGTGCTGTGTGTTGACAACGATTCCCTCCCTCTCCACCCAGGCCATGGTTCCCTGAAGGCCGAGTACAGAATTCCCTACCCCACTGATTCTAGTTTTGGCCAAGAGACTTGCTTGGCTAATAAAATGAGAGTGTAGATATGATATAGGTCCCGTCTGAGCAGACGTTTAAATATTCTTGGGGGATTTGGTTCTGCCTTTTTTATTCCTACCGTCCACCATGAGAATGGCCTGAGATTCTGGATGTGGAGCCCAGCTCAGTCCAGCCCAGCAGAGGCCAGCAAAACTATACCAATATGCAGCCTTCATGTAAAATCTGTAAGTAGGTGGCTGATGGTTCTAGGTCCCTGACAAACTGGGGCTTTTTGATAACTAATACAATCTCTCACATGCATACTGAGGGCTTTCCCAAGTACTACCTTCCTGAGCTAATACTTGGGTATGTGTGTATGTGTATGTTTGGGGTAGCGGAGGGGCTAGCTCAGGCGTCATTTTCCTCATGATCAAGTGAAGGGACTGAGACTGAGAGGAACTGGAGGGAGTCTCATGTCATATAGAATTCCAAGCCAGGCCTCAGCATGTAAATGAGGGGTTCCTGCCCTACCTCACAGCTTCCTTACCACACCAAGCCTGGCCCATCCTCTGGATGACATACATAAACATCTGAGGTGTGGCAGAATCCCCTGGGGATTCGGCTAACAAGACGGATTCCCACCCCCCATCCTGACAACCATGAGCCTCTTTGCTTTTGGGGTCAATCTGAAATGTCCATATTCTTAAAAGATGATATAAAGCCCCAGAAAGACCCTGGTCTGTCAGATAAAACCATGTACAGCCACACCTCTGCTCCTCATTAGCTGTGACCGAAGGCAAGTCACTTAACCTTTTATCAAAAATTGCAATAAGAATATTTGAACTCTCTGCTTTTTAGAGCTCTTGTAAGAACCAAATGAAGTAATTAATAGGTGTGAACGTGCACTGCCTGTGGCAAAGTGATGTAAAAGGGGGAGCAACTGGGTGCATCTTGGGCCCTTAGAGATGCTGCTGAGAAGCAATCACTGATGTCTCTCCCTTTAAGGTCAGTGCCCCAAACTGACTCACTTTGCTGGTTTTTGCAGCCAGAGTGGCAGCCTCACCAGTGCCAAGCTGCCTCCAGCGCCACCCCCAGCTGGCCAGGGAGTAGAAGTACCAATGGGCACCATGTCCAGGGGAGTTATTTGGGAGCCTGGAAAAGACCAATAAAAACTACCTGTAATAACAGGTCTGAAGGTGCCAGACCAGCTCAGCAGGTAACAAAATCATTAACTAGAAAGACTGAAATGGATTCATCTGTGTTCCCTCATTAATCATTTCAGCTTCTTTGGTTTCTGAGAAACCTTCAGCACAGGAGTGGTGGGAGCACATCTTGAGGGGAATAGACATTCCTCCTACCCACATGGGGACTGGGAGCAAACTTCAGCATTCCATGGTTCATATCCCCAATTTCCAGGTGGGGAACACTGAGGCCCCAGTGGGGGAAGGGTCTGCCCAAGGTCACACAGCTAACCCAATCTCATTCCACTGCATTCTGCTCAAGGTCAACACCCTGCCTTCCAGAGCACACTTCTGAGAAAGGGGGGTGTGTGTGTGTGTGTGTGTGTGTGTGTGTGTGCGCGCACGCGCGCGTGCGTGTGTACCTGTGTGTGGGTGTGAGTGTGCACCTGTGTGTTGTGTTTGTGGGCACCTGTGTGTGGTGTGTTTACACCTGTGTGCAATTGGGTGAGTATGCACCTGTGTGTGTGAATATGTGTGAGTGGATGTGAGAGCATGCTGTAGTTGTGAAGGGGTGTGTGCCCTGCTTATGTGGGGTGTGTGAGTGCTATGAGGAAAGCTCCGTGAATTGGCTGGGTGGAGGGGGCAAAAGAGGAGGCTAAGCCCAGGGTGAGAGGCACCACTCTTCCCAGGAGCACATGTGCTCTTGCATGGACCATGGCCTGAGTCCACCTGCACTGGCCATTAGCAGCTATCAAAGCTTCTTGCACGCAATGTTAACTGCAAATAACACTTGATTTTACTCCACAGCTTCACAGCCTTCCCATATTCCATTCTCTTTGCCTCTACTACTTTGCTAAAACAATGCAGATGGCTCGGAACTTGTGCAGTACACCACCCCTTACCCTCCAGTGAATGGACAAAGGGTGGCAACCCACAGAGAGAGAAGAGAAGTAGCCAAGGAACCACAAAGCCCACCCAGAGATGATCCACACCCAGGGCCTATATAGAAAATGTAAGGTTTTGACATATTTTCAAATTATTCTTTCTAATCTCACAAGCTTAAAATGGAAATGTTGGCAGGTCCCAGAAAATTAGTAACTTGGATATATGAAAAGTACTATGTAGCTCCGCTGAACACATGCTCTGGCATATTTAAGCTATTTTTTAAATTTTGGAAAGGCCAAAAGAGTTTGGCTTCTTTAAGAAAAGGGCTGTCAGAAGAAGGCTGTACAATCCTGCACACTGCAGGCTCCGGGGCTCAGTGTGTCTTTAGTGTGTCTGAGTGGTCTATTCATCAGAAAAGGCAGGGCAGGGGAGTGGAGTGAGCTGGGCAGGGGGCGACTAGCAGAGACTTCCTGTGTCAGTGACTCAGTCGTCAGGTAAAGACAACCCAACTGGAAGAGAAACAGACTTGAACCACAGGGGCTTTTCATTTTCTTTGTGCTCTGACCACAAAAGGAAAGGAAACAAAAAGTCAATTGTCTCTTAGAGGTACTTGGGGAGAGATAAGGAAGCAGCAACCCCAGGCAAAAGCTAAGCCAAAAGGATCAGGGGTGTCAGAGGTTCATGGACAGGCTGGAGCTGGAAAAAGTGTTAAAAGGATTTTTGGAGGGTAAGAGGAAACCTCAGGTCAAGCAGCAATTAAATGACAGCTCCCACTCAGAGATACCAATCCGTGCCTCACGGTTCTGTGTCTTTCTAGACCCCATCGAAACCTTGAACTTACCTCCTACACAGTAAAGTTAATTAGTGCATATCAATTTTTTAAACTTTTCATTTTATGGAAGGATCATGACTGAGTGGATCATAAGCACTTCACTGTGATAGCAACTATTTACACCTAGACAAGAGGCATCACTCTACCCCTTCAGTCCTCAGCTGAACCTGCCCTGTGTCACCCTTGACAAGCAGGTGCTCAACGGTAGTAAAGGTCTTCATGGTAGGAAAGAGTGTTAGAAATAAGACAGGTGGCAGGTCATGCAGAATTCCCTTTCAGAACTGTAAATCCATCCCCTCCTATGCCACAGGAAAAAGGTTCAAATATGAATGAGAGTTGTACCATTATAGAAATAACTCTCAAACTATGGTGAGAGGTAGGCACATGAATCATTTTTAGTTATTACAGGTGTGGCCACGTGTTCTTGTGCTGTGATCTCAAGATGAAAACCATGGTTTTATATAAATGAGAGAGAAAATAGTGCAAGGGGGAGAGCTTCCAGGTCTCCCAGCCTGTTGAGATCTTGGGCTCCACGTCCCAAAAATACAGGGACATCTCTGGGATTCCCTCCCTACCAGCCTCGAGGATGCTCTGACACCTTCCCAAGCAGGAGGAAAACCAGTTACAGGATTTTGCTTAGATTCTCCTCATTGTATAGGTACGCTAACTCACAAAATGCTTCTGCTACTAATTTGGAATATTCCTCATCGCAAAACCCATCCCATTCATACCAACACCAGGACAGGTGTCCAGATGTGAGGACCTTCTGAAATCTTCTTTACTTTTAGCAAATTTGAGAAGGCGCATGTATCTTATTCCCTACCAAAACAGACCTTGACTATTTTAGGACATTTCTGACCAGTGTTTTAGTTTGCCTATATCCTGACTGAGAAAAAAAATTGTATGCAAAGTCAGTTATTTGTTATGCTATCTTCCCCAGCTATTTTGTATAATTCACTGTTATGGCATTTACCAAACAGGATATTATGTATTTATTTATCTAATTTGTCTTTCTGCCCCTTGTCCAGGTGATGGTCTCTTTGGAGAATAGAATCATATCTTATTCATGTTTCTGCAAACCTCTCACCAAAAGGCCTGCATATAGAAATTGATCAATAAATGGTTTTGGATGGACAGATGGATGGATAGATGTGGAAAGATGGTTGGATGAAGGGATGGATGGACATACAAGTACAATATTATCTGTGTCTCAAAATATACAGATGCAATCTGCTTCCCATACTGAGAGAGGGCCTCTAACTTAATAGGAAAGTCTGTATAGCCCTCCCTTTCCAACTAGAAAATGCACTGGTATGGGGTCAGCAGGCAGCAGCCTAGAAATGGTCTTTATTGAGGCAAACTGCGGTCTTAGTCGTCCAGGATTGTGATCCCTGCTCAGATCCCATGCAACTGCAAGGAGCTGGAAGCCTGAACTAAGTCTCTCGGTGCCCCCTGCTTGCTCACAGGGCTGTTGGGAGCCAGTGGAACTCCACCTGCCTGAAGACAACTTTCCTGCTATACTGAGCCAATTGCCCTGTGTTGTTTCCTAGGATTGACTGTGATGACATTTTCTAGGCTTAGCCATTTCCTCTCGCTCCATATGCCTTTTTATTTCTCCTGGCCAAAAAGTAATCTTTGTGAACTACTGAGAAACTCATTTATACCAAAGAGTAAATGATTCACAAGACTTGGTGTGTTACTCCTCCTCGGAATCTTTGCAACTTCAAGGGGACGACATCTTAAGTCGAAAAAGGAATCTCAAATGGTGGCATTTCAGGCATAAGACTACCCTTTCCAGGGCTATTGGCTGTACTTCCTTCCTCCCCTGCTCAGTGCTGCCATCTGCCTGCCATTCTCTTTCACAGGTGACTCTGACCCCAGAGTCATGTGACTTCTGGGTCCACATGGTCTAACATTCAATACTCTGGCTTCTGTCTCTTGACCTCCTTCTCTTCAGTGACCTTCTTCCATATTCCACATTGGTCACTTACTCCGCAGACCACCTAAATCTTGTCATCATGACTCCTTGTATGCACAGGTCTCGATTTCCTCTCCAGCTAGCTTAGTCGTCTTCTCCTCAGTGGTTTTAGAATCTTACTGGGACCTCCAGGCAATTAACCCCCTTCACCCTGGGCCAATCCATCAGCTAGCTTCTGTCTTCATTCTCCTCTTTATCAAACTTCGATCGCATGGCCCCTCACTCCATAACACTTTTTTCAGAACAATCTACTCCTCTGCCTCTCTGGCTTTAATATAACAACCATCTGGCAAAAAGCCAGCTCTGAAAGGACCCAGCTCTCCCTGTGCTCTGAAGCAGAGTGCAAGCTGCTGAGTTTTGTTGAGAAAGTACCACAGGGCAGATCAATTTCACCACATATTCATGGTGACTATTTTCAGATGGACTCCCAGCACCACCTAGCAAGCATGTCACTTTCCTCCGTCAGCTCTACAGGGCATTCCTGGTTTGAGATGCCCTCCTCAAACTTCTAACACCCCTACTTCTTGCCTCATTTTTGGCTTACAACCCTGCCTCCTATTTCATGGGGAACATTGAGACTGTTTCCCAGAACTCTCTCACCCACCCACCATCAAGCACACAAGCCCACCACCTCCCTCCTGTTCACTGGCCTTTTCTTCCTCCCACCCATCAAGACTGGTTTGTCTACTGGCTTAAGATCCATCTTCTCCTGCTTTGTCCAGGAGGTACTTGTTTTCTCTAGTTCACTCTCAAATAGATTTTTCACAAAGACAAATGCCCATTTTAAATACCTGTAGTCTTTTCCACTCAAACACTGCCTTCTCTCAACCTTGCGTACCTCTCCACTATTGTCTCATCTCTCCTTACCCTTGCGACCAAACCTTCTGGAGAGGTGAGCTCATGCTTCATACTTACACTTCTCACTCTTTTTCAACCTACTCCGGGCAGGCTTTATTTCCCATCATTCCACTGAAACAGCTCTTTCTTGGGCCACCAGAGACCTCTATACCCCACATCCAATGGGCACATTTGGGTCCTTGTCTCACTGCACTTCCCAGGTTCTCACTGGCCCTGTTGGGCACTTCCTGCTTCCTGATACCCACTCCCTTCCCTTTGCTCTGGTGACACAGCACTGTCTCACTCCCAATTCCCCATACCATTTGTTCTCTCTCCTTTGCAAGTCTCCCCTTCTTTGTTGACTCCTTCATACTGGGATGCCTCCAAACCTACTCCCAGGCCTCTTCTGTCTCATGCTCTGTACTCTGCCCCTCAGTGAGCTTATCTGCCTCATGGGCTCAAATGCCACCAACACACACATGAACTCTGGAATTGCCTTTGGCCCTGGTCTCCAGTGCTTTCACCCCTTCACATTCTTTATTCTGCCAGACTATCAGGGCTCTCTTTAAATAGCCTGAGCAAGGGCTCCGCATCCACCATCTTCATATCTTCATCCAGCGGGTTTCAGGGATTTCTTTAACCGGTTCTCTGCACAGCATCCAGCAATCCTCCTGACCCCAAGTTGCTGAAGAACATCCTGTGCCATGGCTCATTCACTTCAACTCAGAGCCTGCACTGCTGTGTTTCTCCAGTGTGGCAAAGGAATAAGGCTGACTTTGGTGTCCTGTAGACTGGTTAACACCTGTGATTTCCTTAGTCAATGACCACAAGGTTATACTATTTAATGAGGTTATATTATTTAAGCCCCTAGCCTCAATTTCTTCATCAAAAGGTGGCGATAATGATATTAATAATGTATAAGAATTATACTAATGAGTTTGAATTATCATGTAGCAGGCATAGAACAGTGCCTGCTGTATACAGTCATAATGGTAACCTGTTATGACTGTACTTACAGTCAGCCTTAATGGTTCTTTATTGTATTCTTCTCTGTACAGATCCTAAGTGTTTCTATTATTTCCAAGTCCTTGATGGGCAGACATTGATCTCTCTATGTGCTTTGTTATGAAGATCAAGACCATCCACCTGGTGCTTCCTCAGTAACCTCTCCATACTTCAAAGTTTACTGTATATAGAGCCAGGGAGCCTTCCTTCCTGCAGGCCCACGGGCATGCCCCATCTCCTTACAGGGCCAGCCACCTCTTTTTCAGGACGTCCTGGCTGCCCCTAGGCTCAGGTGCCTCCCTCCATCCGTGGGAGGTCCTCTATCTTCTTTATTCAGACTCTCCTACTTCTCCCTCTATCTCAGGACTGAAATAGCTTCAAGTGTCTCTAGCCCTAAGTAAACAAACCAAAACAAAATTTAAATCTTCTTCTCTTCTTTGCACTAATGACCTTCTTCAATGGTCTTCAATGGAGTCTATACAAGTTTCCCTTCCCATTCTCTTCTCAGCCCCTCACCATATGCCCTCTGTTCTCTCAAAAGCTTCCCACCCTTGCAAATGGATCGCCTTCCTCCCACCAGACCTTTCTGCCCCATATCACACAGCTGGCCACTCTCTTCTTTAGAGCTGCCTCTTCCCCAGAACCTGCTGGTTCCTGTCCTCCTCCTCCTGAGTCTCTCTCACCTTCTTTCATTACCGTTGACTTACACTGAGTATGAATTTTTGTCTAGAGATGTAAGTGTTCAAGAAATATGTCATTTCTTTATTTCCTATTAATTAACTAGATTTCAACCCTGAGCTCTCATCCTGCTAGGCTGGTGGGAAATTCAGTCTCAGTTATTCTCAGGGTTACTTAGGGGGCCTCCCCTTAAAGAGCTGTGCAACGTCTTGCCTAAGGCAGGACACAGGGCTAGTACACAGGGGAGGCCCCTCTGGTAAAATAAGAGGTTTTTTTTCTGGATTACCACTGCAAATTCCACTGACTGAGGTCCTTAGGCCCTGCATGACCCTGTTCCTTCCCCACTGTGCTTTCAGGGGTGGGGGGAGGCTTCAGCAGGGCTGGCACCCCTCTCTGAGGGCCTGGAATACTGGCAGGGGCATGGAAAATAAACTGATGCTCCCCTCCAGAACCACGGCACATGCTCAGGGAACTCTGTTCAACTACTGGGAAATCCTCCTTTGGCTACCCTCTCCTTCTTCAGATAGCCTTGACCTCATAAACATCCAGAGCCCTTCCTTATACCACAACCTGTGATCTGTCTGGGTCAGGGAAGGAAAATCACAGGGAGAAAAGATGAACTGGTATCTCAGAAATGTATCCTGCCACCAAACTCATGGGTGTGCTTAACTAGAGTTTGGGGATTCGGGTTATAATATCTTATTTTTTTCTCAATGTAGCAGATAGGATCAAATATATTCATAATGATGAAAAGTATGAGATTATGCTATATTTTCTTTGCTTGTGATTACATTTTTAATGTCTCACAATGAGTAACATTTTAAATTCCCAGTAAAAAGTTATTTTCCCAATAGGCATTTCCCAATTTATGTCCCCCCACAATCTTCCTTGAAGATCTCACCTGTTGTCATGGTCTCCCTTTCCCCACAGCACAGGTGACTCTGAAATTGATCTCACAGCCTCTAAATCATCCCCTATGTGTCAAAGTGTCATATCCAAGTGATCTGGGGACATCTGCATTTGCATATCCGACAAGCAGCTCAAGCTCAACCTGCCACTGCTGACAGAGCCCCCTGCCCCCCTATTCTAATCCATCATCAAGCCCAGTCAACTTGACCTCAAAGCCTCTCAAATCAATCTCCTTCTCCCCATCTCCTCTGCCACCCCCAGTCCAAGCCACTCCCACCCCACATCTCAAAATCTGCACCCATTCCTGAATGTTTCCTACTATCAGTATGTACTCCACAGAGCAGCCTAAATGAGATTTAACCCCCTAAATCAGAGAGGGTCGCTCCTGCCTAAGTCCCTCCAATGGCTTCCTTTTATCAAGGATAGTGTCCTTCTTCCATAGTTGGCAAGCCCTGAGTAGTCTGAATCTGTCACCACTCCACTGCTTTTCCCCTTATCTTCTACACATCAGCCACCCTCGCTTCTTGCACTCCTCCATCATGCCACTCTGGTTCCTACCTCCAGGACTTCTAGCCTACCACCCCTCCACCTCAACACTGCCCCCATCCCCAAAATCTTTCTATCCTTCCACTCTGCCTCTCCAGAATCTTCTCTACACAGCTGGCTTTTGAACTGTTCAATGGAGAAGGGCAGGCCATGATTAACATTTAATATTTCCCATTCCCCTTAAGATGAGCTTCAGAAAGTTGAGCATGACCTAGGAGAAGCTGCAGAATCCAGCCCATGCCGGGCCTCCCCTTGTTCCCTTTGCCTCAATCACCCTGGCCTTCGTCCAGCACATCATGTGTGCCAACTTTGTTCCTTCACACTTCAAGATCTTGCTGTTCCTCACTACAGAATGTCTTTCCCTTTATTTGTTACCTGGACAGCTCCTACCCATCCAGGATTCAACTGAAAGGTGATGTCCCCAGAGAACACTTTCTCGATTTCCTATCTAAATTGGGACCCTTCATATTCCCATATCTCCTTGTGATAACTTGCAATGATGTTTTTATTTTTGTGAGGTTTTGTTAAAGCCTGTCTTCCTCTTAATGAGGGTAGAGATGGTTTGCTGTATACCCTATCCCCATCTGTTTTCCTAGTAGGCTAGTTCAGTGCCAGGCATACAGTAAGTATTCAATAACTGTTGGCTGAATGAACAAATGAATGTCAAGGTTTTGGGCCATCCTGTTCTCCTCTCCTCTGCCTACCATACCCTTCATTTTTTCCCTCAATCATTGGTACTTAAAACCACTCCGCCCCTCAGGTTCAAATTCTAATGTTATCTTTGTCTCCTCCTCCTCACTCCTTCTGTCCCATATGTAGTTGAAATCAATTATCCATCTCTAAATAAGTCAAACACACTCCCCCTCTTTTCCATTCCCAGTACTTGGCCCAGGCGACCTCTCATTTGGATGATCTAGCTGCCCCCTCCCCCAGCAACTCCAGCCTGTTCTCCCCAGAATCTGCAGAATTGTTTTCCTGAAGTTCAGATAAACTTCTTCCTCAAAACAGTTTACTCTTCCACACAATGAAGTCTGAATGGAGCATTATGCAGCAATTAGAAGAAACAGATTAGATTTAAACACAGCAGCATGAGTGAATCTTAAAAACATAGTATTTAGTGGGAAGAGTAAGAAATAGAAAGAGATTGTATAACACAATACCACTTAACATATGTTAAAAATACATGTGGCAAACAGTAAACATTTTATGAAAATATATAAAGGCAAAAAAGATAGACATCAAATTTATAAATGCAGTTGTCTCTGCATTTATAAGAAACGGGAAGGTGGTGTGAGGGAGAAAGGGAAGAAAGTAAGTAAAAACTGAGAAGGCTCCACATGCACGGTAATAGCAAGTGGACCAGGAACTGAGGGGAATGAACCCCACCCACTGCATGTAAGATCCACAAGGAGCAAAAACACAACAACAACAACACAGCTTGCATTCCACACAAGTAGGTTTCTGTTCCATTTTGCATCTCTCCTCATAGTTCCTAGGACATTTCCTTGCATATGGTTGGGAGAGGCAATCAATGTGTAAAATGCACATTTGTTTTAATCAGGTAGGCTCCCTGACATGGCTCAACACCGCCGCGAAAATAAACCACCCATGTCCTCATCTTACCTGACTGGAGATAAATTTCTAGGTAGTTGCTTCTTCACCTGATCACTTCTTGCCAATGATCACTTCACTCAAGCACAGTAATTCTCTTAATAACATGAGTCTAAGGCACCACTTAAAAGAAAATCTGATAAGTAACTCTGAGTCCCTACCATAGATTTTAAGTACATTAGAGGGCAGTATTCTAATTTTATCATATATAGTCACCTATGATGTATAGTCACTATTTTAAAGGAACTAAGAATTATATTTTTATCTTTTTCGGTACCCAATGCTCAAGCTCTTACCTGCCAGAAATTATGGAATCTAAAAAGGGAGTATGGTCTCAGAAGGCATGAGGTCACTCAAAAATCAGCTTTGCTGGCAGAATCCAAGTTTCAAGAGAAGGAATAAATACTGTAAACTGACTGGTCTAGTAATCCCCATTCGTCCCCTTCTAGCCAGCACAGAACTGAAAAGGATAAATAGTTGATCCTGGATTCCTGACTCCATCTGGATCTGCAAGACACTGAGAACACCTCCTTGCCTTGGGATGAGCGTGCAATGTGTTCATAAACTTTTATTTAAAATCTACAGACAAAATGGATCTCAGTGGGGAAGTCAAGACTCTCATGGCCCTTGAATCTGGCTAATGAAAGTGTTAATGATTTTGGTAGACACTGTAAAATAAATACTCATAAAAGTTTGCACAGCACACTGTTATGTGGCCCCATAAAATCCACGAGGCAATTACAGAATTATGAGCTCTCTGCCCACCTCCCCGGGCGCCAAGGTTAGCACAAGTGGAGGTGATAGAGGAAACTGGCAAAGGGGAGGGGAGCTCTCCATCTGCCCCCTGCTTTCCTTGTCTGTGAAACGGACATTTGATCTCTAGTCCAAGCCCCGTTACTTCCCATCTCTGTGCTTCACACAGAGGAGAATGTTGGTATGGAAAATGCAAGTCGGAGTTCTACCCCTGTTTCATTTTTCAGGGCTGAGTGACCTCATGCACATCATCTAATTCAATACCCTTCTGGTCACATTTACAGGCAACACTTATGAATTCAAGGTGGCTACACACAGTGCTAAACACCTTACACCCCTGTATAGCATTTAGTCCTCACCTCATGCCTATGAACTACGAATTATCATTTTCCCCATTTTACAGATGGAGAAACTCATTCAAGAGCCTTGGCAATTAACCACTGTCACATAGAGGCTCATAATAGGGAGAACGCAACCTACCATACAGGTACAGTGCTGGGCACAGTTAATGCTCAGAAAGTGTTAGCCCCCTGCCTGTGCCTCTATCATATATCACTCTCACTGCCTAACAGAAGAAGGAATAAACATAATTCTGCAACCATGGAGCACAGGGGTGGGTGGAAAACTAAGACACAAAAGCATTGGCTGGATGTTGAATGCTGTATTCAACACCCTGTCCCCCAGCATTCCTCACCTGCCTCTGCTCCCTCTCTGTCCACCTGCTGCTCCCAGGGACCCCTTCCAATATGACAGTCAATCCCTGGAATGGTGCCC
>NC_043704.1:124957874-124965428 GCF_006229205.1 Suricata suricatta | reverse complement strand
CCATCTCACCACTGATCACTCACCCTCTGTCATGTCCTCAATTCCTTCTATAGAGAAAAGAGACTCCCCACCGTGAGAGTTCCATCTGGTCCTATGGGCATAAGATCAGGCTGATCTGGGTTCAAATTCTGACTCCCTCATTTACTGACTGGGACACTGGGCAAGATACTTTCTCTGGGCCTCAGTCTCCTTGCCTGTAAAATGAGGTTAGAGATATTGACCTTGCTGGGTACTGTGTGGAAGTAAAGTAATATGTGTGAAGAGCAGGTATAGTGCCTGGCGCAGAATAGGTACCCTTCTTTCTCCTTCCTTTACCTGGGCCCCTTATGACGGCACAGTGTGGTGTGTGGTCTACCCTGGAACTGAAGAACTCCATTCCCTGTGCAGATGGAAGTGCTCTGCGGCTGCCCACCCTCACTGGGAATTCTCATTGAAACCCTGCACCCAGGGGCAACACACAGGTATAAAAGCCTATATCCCTTGTTCCAGCTCAGGATAATTCTGAGAGCTTCCTGAACAACCCAGCCCATGGCAGCCCTTTTCTCTGACTCATCTTCAATCAAATTTAGCCTCTTCAACCACACACCTCATGGAACCTGATCCCATCCATCGGGTTCCATCTCAAAACAATCTCTCCCTCATACTGGATGTTACTGTCAATTACAGATGGGTGTTATGTTTTTCCGTCACCACCACTAGCCTTATTGAGGAGATCCTCTTTAGATTTTGAGGCCCATTGCAGGTGATGCCTCTTCCAGAAGGCCTTCCTTGATTTCTCCATGGAAGTATCCACTCCCTTGCTCACTGTTTTATGTTCCTTTCCTCATCTAGCACTGTGTCTGAATTGGTGTGCCAGTTAATTGCCAATCACTTTCAGATCCATCCTATCCCCCTCCATGGAATTGAGCCTCACAGATTCAATGTTTTCCCAAGTGCCCATGCTCATTGGCTTCTGGTTAGGCTCTTCCAGCAGGATGCAAGCACAGAAGTGTGGAAGATAAAAAAGGAGAATCCAGGGAATTTCTCCCTCTCTCCACCTTAAGGAGGGACATCACGGGCAAGAGCTACGCTCACCCGGCCTCAGCATCTACCAGGCAGCCCCAGCTCCTGAGCTCTACTCACCCTGTCTGCATCCTTTGCCTCACCAGCCTGGTGGGTGCTGGCTTCTCTTGTCAACCTCTTGTTAATCCCTGGGTTGACCCGCCATCCCATTTTCAGTTCTTCCAACCCTGCTGCAAACTATTCTCCCACAGCAAAATCCCTCCGTTGAACTCTCTGGTCTGGGTTCTGTTTTTCTGGATGACACGGATGGCTATTTTCATACTGCCTTACCCTCTCACAAGACTGGGAAGACCTCCAGAGCAGAGACTGAGTCAAGGCCCTGTGGTCAGCAAAACCTGAAATGACTATTCCTGTTGGTAACAATCAGATGTGCAATTCTTTAAAACAAAGAATCTCACAATTACCCTGTGTTGCCTCACGTTCTTACTCTCCAGTATTATTTAGAAGAATCCAGGAATCCTTTGCCATATTGTACAGAATCAGCCTTTACCAGCTTAGTTAACCCTCTCAACAATTGGGAAAATCTACCCTCCACATCTGTCTCCTGACACAAAGGCTTAGGGAGTTTTAATGTTGAAACAAAACATCTCTTACCCAGGTGATATCTCAAAGAATTATCTCCAAATCTTGCTTGTGGTTTTGAAGACAAACACTAAAGTTAATCTGTTTGTAAATATTTTGAACAGATGCTAAGTCTTTAATTATTTTTTGCATTAAAAATTGACAACAATCGATATTCCCCACCGATGAGCTACAAACACTGTGTGTGTGTGCTTGGGCATATATTCTTTTTAAATAGCAATTATTGCTCTGTGATGACTGGGGAAACTGCTCTGAGGTTCAAAAGCGTATCTGCAGCTGTACCCAGGGGAATGTGGGTAGCAATTCCTACTGTATCATCTCCCTTATTTAAAATTTGCAATAGGAAACACAATTCAATCTAGTGCATTTCTAAAGGCCAAAGGGAAAAGATTGGGCAGCAGAATCAGGAAATGCAAATCCAATGCTAAACTCCATCCTGAACCCATCTGCTTGGATTTTATTTCCTTTTTCTCTTCCCCAAGGCCAGTGGTGCTGACTCATTAGTGCATTAAACACAACTGTGTGGGTTCGGCCCTGACCAGCCATTAATCAATGTGTGGCTACAAAGGCAGCATCCATGGATTAGCAATGTACTGCAAGGTGCCAGACACGCACACAGGGAGAAATTAAACCAGGCTTTCAGGGGGAGGCAGGGGCACAGGTCACTTCTTATGCTGAAAGGTCCCAGTTGATTGAAAAGAGATGTAAATACCAAAACAGAGCCATAAATATGGGGTATATATTAAAGGCTTACATTTAGCAAGTTGTTTCCTTTAAATGTGGCAGAAAGAAAGAAAGACAGATAAGAAAGACAAGAAGGAAGGAAGAAGGAAAGAAAGAGAAGGAAAGAAGAAAACAAGAAGAAAAGGAAGAGCAATGGTTGTGATGTAGCCTCGTTTGGATGCATTTGCGACTCTTAGGGACTGTCAGGCCTGAAAGGACCTCTGCCCCCTCCTTCCACACCTGGGAACCATTGGGGCAAGCAGCTCAGGTTCAAGACTCCAGCCACCCCTCTCTCAGTTTATAGAAGTGCCTGTACTGGTGGGGAGCCTCACGAGGAGAAGGGCTGGCCTTGGGTTCTCCATCCTGATTTTTTGCCTCCGGTTGCTGTTCAGCCCAGAGAGCAGGTGCTTTTCCCCCTCAGAAGCAGCCTGTGTCCTTGGACAAGGGCAGCCTCCTGTCATCAGAACAGAACTCCTCCTGGGGCCCTCGAAGGATGCCAAGTGCGTGCTAGATTCTCAGGGAGAACGCAGGATAGAAGGGAAGGCTCAGGGATGATTCCTTCCCAGGAAGTCTCTCAAGGCAGCAACTGCCCTCTTTATCCCCTCCCAGCCTTTTAGTCTAGCTGGCATGAACCATGTGATCTGCACTTCTAGCCCCACCTTGGGTGGTACGCAGGGCGCCCCTGCATACCATGTACACCCTCCCCCCACCACTCTCTCTCTATATGAGAGACCCCAGAGTCTCCCCTTCATTAAGGGGAACAGCAAGCCCTACCCTGCCAGTCCCCTGCCCCTAATATCACCAGGGGGAGGCAGAGCACCTCGAGCATGGAAGTCAGAGGAACCTCGAGCAACAGTAACCTAGCAACAGTGTCTCAGGATTTGAATGTAATTATACCCTGAGCGTGATAAATACTCAGAAGGGCTCCTTATGTGCAGATCATACTAAACAAGTCTTTGAAATTACCCTCATCAAATATTGATAGAAGAAAAGTTTTTTAAAAGGAAAAAAACCTGAAGTGCGTGGACAACCTTTCCCGCCGAGCGCCCTGGGCAGTGAGAGAACAGCAGGCAGGGAAGTCAGAGAGCCTCAAAATCCTCTTCACAGTGATGTGACAGGTCTGGAGGAGGAGGTGAAGCTGAGGACAGCAGTTCTCCTGCACACGGTGGAGCGGGGGGAGGGGTCCCAGTGCTGATGGCGGCATTGAGGTTCTGAGGTCAGAAGATCTGCATCCAGGATCCTGGCTCAGCCCTCCAAACCAAGGCTTTCTCATTTAGAGGGAGCCTGTTGACTGAGAGGGTTGCCCAGTGTGATCCGGCTGGCCGGCAGGTGTGTAAGTCAGACGTGTGAAGGGGAAGATGCAGGAAAACAAACTCTGGCAGGGGACAGCATGGATGCAAGTGCCGAGACATTTGTACCCTCGGCTCTGGGTTGACTTTGACTGGATTCAAGAGGTGAGTACACAGCCAAAGCTGGAGAGGGGAGTAGCCCAAGTGTGAAGGGTCTGGGGAGCCTCACTGAGGAGCCCTGCTTTGCTCCGAGGGAAGACAGAAGTCAGTGCAGGCGTGGAGACCATGAGTTATGTGTGTGCAGGCCAGTGCCAGCTCAGTCACAGGTGCATGGTGGGAAAAGATCTGTGACTGTGCCAGGGGAACAGGACAAGAGGGTGATCTCTGTCCAGAGCCCATCAGTAATAATCACAATTAGAGAAGGTGGGGGATTTAGAGCAGCGGTCAGGAGTAGCTCATGGTGTAGAGCTGACCTTGACCTTCATCTAGGCATCTAGGCGCTTTACCAAAACCCCTGGGACAAAGCCCAGTGCTGCCGCCTTCCACCCAACGTGCTGCATCATGTTGAGGCATCAGGGGACACTGAGCAGAATGAGCAACAAGATCCTGGGATCAGAGCATGCCTGACAACAAGTCTGACGTGAGGACGTTTGAAAGAGAGAGAGAGAGGTGAGAGGAGCAGGGGATCTCCCCATGGGAGAGAGGATGTCTGTCGCTGGGTTAGCAGCGCTGCAGAGCTGAACGCACTCCTCCACCCTGTGCGTCTAGAGACTGAGCTCTGAGAGAGGAACGAGAAAGAAGTGTCCTACATAGAAACTCAGTCTGTGTCCTTATTATTTAGAAGGCTCTGCCCAGCCTGACCACAAACCTACTCTAGGACCCACACCAATCCCTTTCCCTCTGGGGCCAACTGCACAGGGACTCTGCCTTCTGGGACCCTGAGATTCTAGGACCAGGCTGTCAGCCTGGCCGGGGTGACACACAGCAAGCCAGAGCGCTTTGGGCCCTCTACCCCCCTTGCTTCATCCCTGAATGCCCTTATCACAGGGGAGAGCCCCCTTCTCTGATGTCTCTCTCCAGGCCTGCCGTGCATCTGTCTCCTGCCTGTTAGAGGAAATCCTCTGCTGTTAGATGTAAGATCTTTAAAGGGCCTCAGATCTTGTCTGTGAGCTCTCTTCTCTGGGCTGGGCTCCCTTGACAGCACTCTGGTGTCTCCCAGCAAGTGGGGGAGGGGGGAGGGCTGCAAGAGGATGAAAGGCCCCCCTTTCCTGCTGTGGGATTTAAGCTGGATCAGTGCCAAATTATACAGCCTCATTCATCCAGTTCACTGTTCTTCCTAAACACTGATGCATCTGACAGCTCTGTTCTGGGTAATAATAGCCGGGTGGACCCTGCTTTAAGGAAACTCCATTTACAGAAATCCCCTTGAACAAATTAGCTGAAGGAAGGCAGGACTATCTCACCTGCCCCTGCCCAGGGGATCCCTGGAAACCCCAGCAGTCCCAGATCACCACCAATGGGTCCATTTGGAGAGCACTGCAACATGGGCTGAAGGAACAAAGGGGAGAAAAATATAAGCACCAAACTATTAAAGGCCACATTCAAAACCAGTGGAATGAAAGCATAACTGACATCAGACAGAACAGTGGAAAGAGACAGGAGATCAGCATCAGGGCAATACTTTCCAGGACTCTCTGGTCAGCAGGAAGAGGATCTGGAAAAAGTATCTGGCCTGTTACTTGGAAGGAGTCTCTAGACTTCGGAAAACACCTCTGTTTTCTATATATTTACTATGAATATACATACATACATATATATATTCAACTAGATACTACCAAATTGTTCTCACCAGTAACTTGTGATAATTCCTGTTTCTTCACGTTCCTAACATTGGTGGGTTGAAAGGTGATTTCCAGAAAGATATGTCCACATCCTCATTCCCAAAACCTGTGGATGCTTATTTGGAAAAAAAGATGTAGTTAAGTTAGAGATTTCAAGATGGGATCATCTTCAATAATCTGGGTAAACCCTGAATTTCTTGTAAAACTGAGACAGAGGAAAATGAGAAGACACATACAAATAAAGTGATGTGAAGGAAAGCAGTAGTGATTGAAGAGATGTAGCCACTGGGGCACCTGGGTATCAGTTGGTTGAGCGCCCAGCTTTGGCTCATTCCTATCTCACAGTTCATGGGTTCGAGCCGTGTGTCAGGCTCGCTACTATCAACATAGAGCCTGCTTCAGATCCTCAGTACCCCTCTCTTTGCCCCTCCCCTGCTCACGCTCTCTCTCTAAAAAACTAAACAAAAAGGAGATGTGGCCATAAGCCAAGGAACACCAAGGATTTCTGGGAGCCACCAGAAGCCAAAGAGTGCCAACACGTAGAGTGGATTCTCCCCCAGAGTCCCAGAGGGAACCTGCCTTTCAACACCTTCAGGCTTTTGGACTCCAGAACCATGAAAGAGTAAATTTCATCTCTTTTAAGCCACAAAGTTTGTGATAATTTGTTATGGCAGCCACAGGAAATTAATACAGTGGATAAATACAAAAGATTCTTTTTTTCTTACTTTAAAAATTCTCTTTAACAGATAATTGGTTGTTTAAAGCAAAAGTGTTAACAAGAAACTGTAGGGTTTATAACATATGCAGAAGTAAAATGTGTAACAATAGCACAAAGAACAGGAGGGGGGAGTGGAGAATTACTCTTGTAAAGGTTATTATTATACTATGCCTGAGTGATAAAATATTATTTGAAGACAGACTGATAAGTTAAAGATTTATACTATAAACCTTAGAGCAACCACTTAAGGAAAAAAGAACAAAGGAAAAAGAAAGCTATTAAGCCAACAGAGACAAAACGGAACCAACAAACTATTTAACATCCGTAACTTATAATTATTATAATAAAATAAAAAATTACTCAATATTGCTTGCTATCCTCCTTCTTACAAAAATAGTTCTTTAGAGTTTACTTTATCTCTGTCATAGTGTTGTCTAGAGTGATTAGTTTGTTATGTTTAACTACATAGCTTATTAGTGTCTGTGTTCCCCGCTGTCTCTCCCATCCCCTGCCTTCTTTCCTTTCCTTCATTAAAGAGCCTCTCTTAAGATTTTTGTTTATTCCTCTGCTTTGTGCTACTAGAGGACTATGGTTGACAAATGGTCTTCATTTTTTGTTATCTCCAAATGCCTTTTTTTTGCCTTTTAATTTGAGTGAAAATTTGTCTAGGTATACAATACAAATTTGGCATTTCAGGACTTGAAATACCTTATTTTATTCCAGCCATCTATTTTCTCTGAGGAGAAATCTGGTGTCAGTCGACTGTTGTTTACCTCATGCTCTCTCGTTTCCTCTCTAGTAACTTCTGAGACTGTCTTCCACTCTTTTGTTCCACAGTCTCGTGTGATACATCTCAGTATGGACTCGCACGGAATTATTTTTAAGTACTCCAAAGCTCAGTTAGCTCCTAAGGCTGCTGTCTTTTTTTGATGCTGAAGAAGTCTTTCTTTTTGGCAATCATTTCTCTACTATAATAGTTATTTTCTATTAAAATCCCTAGGAAATGTTTATGGAATAGTCTTAAACTATCCTCTGTGTCTTTTAATTATACATTTAGTATTTTTATATCTTTCTCCCCCTCTGTGCTGGATCCTGAATTTGTTCCTCAGTGTTATTTCCAATTCACCCCATTTCTCTTCAAATATATCCAGTTTAGAATTTGCCACATCCATTGAGTTTATGTCAGTGACTATGCTTTTTATTTCTAATATTTTTGCTTAATTTTTACTGTATGCATCTGTTCTTGTTTCGTTTTACTAGCTTTGTTTCATAATGTTTTAAAATTCTTAATAATCTCCTTAATTATCTCAGATTTTGAAACCTATTTTCCTTTTTTTTC
>NC_043704.1:124951206-124957774 GCF_006229205.1 Suricata suricatta | reverse complement strand
TAACCCAGTGAAGAAATGGTCAAAAGACATGAACAGACACTTCTCCAAAGAGGACATCCAGATGGCCTACAGGCACACGAAACGATGCTCAACATCACTCATCATCAGGGAAACACAAATCAAAACCACAGTGAGTTACCACCTCACACCAGAGTGGCTAAAATGAACAAATCAAGAGACTATAGATGCCCGTGAGGGTGTGGAGAGACGGGCACCCTCCTACACTGCTGGTGGGAATGTAAACTAGTGCAGCTGCTCTGGAAAACAGTGTGGAGGTTTCTCAAAAAACTATCCATAGAACTCCCTTATGAGAGATACAGAAATGCTGATGCATAGGAGCACATGTACCCCAATGTTCATAGCAGCAATGTCAGC
Organism: Suricata suricatta; assembly: GCF_006229205.1. NCBI lineage: Eukaryota > Metazoa > Chordata > Mammalia > Carnivora > Herpestidae > Suricata > Suricata suricatta. The sequence continues at coordinate 124,957,399 of NC_043704.1, read as the reverse complement.
AATAGCCAAAACATGGAAAAAGCCTCAATGCCCATCACCTGATGAGTGGATCAAGAAGATGTGGTATATATACACAATGGAGTACTACATGGCAATGAGAAAGAATGACATATGGCCCTTTGTAGGAAAGTGGATGGACCTTGAGGGTGTCATGCTAAGCGAAATAAGTCAGGCAGAGAAAGGCAGATACCATATGTTCATCAGAATTCTTTAACCTCAATTTTTTCCCTCACCTCTTATTTTTCAAAATCTTCATTTATTTATCAAACATTGGCTGACTGTTGCAACACTGGCCGAGTTCTGTGGGATAAAGAGATGAAGTAAACACAGACCTGTTCTTAGAAAGGTTGGTGTCTAGTGAGAGAGAAATGAACACCCCAATGCACGGTAATCTCACAGCATCTGTGATCGAGGCCAATCTGAGGTAGAGTGGTTATAGTGGGTGTATGGGGACCCAGTTTGTGAATTACAGCTGTTGGTGCACAGAGATGGTGAAGCTGGAAGTGTGTTTTGAGGGCTGAGTTGGAAGGAATGAGGAGTAATGCTGGTCAGTTGGGTGGAAGAACTTTCCTGGCAGCAGTGTTGTGGTGTGGGTGTGCATATGGGGGTACAGTGCAGGTGCATCTGAGGCAAGTAGGAAGCAAGGGGCATGGAAGGCATGAGAGGCAGCAGAGACTAGTCCACGAAAGATTTGGTCTCTTAAGTCCTGCTGGATGGGCTTGTCCTGCTGCGTTTGCATTTTCTTCTATAAGGAATGGGGACCACTGAATGGATTTTAATAGAGCAGTGCCAGGGTCAGAGGAGAGGTTTAGGTTTTCAAAGGGAGGAAGGTTAGGGCACCTGAGTGGCTCAGTTGGGAAAGCATGTGACTTCAGTGCAGGTCGTAATCTCACAGTTCATGAGTTCAAGTCCCATGTTGGTCTCTGTGCTGATAGCTCAGAGCCTGGGACCTGCTTCAGATTCTGTAACTCCCTCTCTTTCTGGCCCTCTCCTAATCATGCACACTTGCGCTCTCTCTCTGTCTCGAAAACTTTTTTTAAAAAGGAAGGAAGGTGTCAGATCAGGGTATGGAGACACAGCCAGGGGAATGAGCAAGGGACCAGATTCCAAGCAGGATATGCTGGACCTCGCAGCTGGGGCTCTCAACCTCCACCCTCAGGGCCTTCCTTGGGGGAGTCAAGGCGATGAAGGGGAAAGGAGCTATGAATCCAGAGCTGGGAGTTAAGGAGGTCATACGTGGGAGACTTCTCAGTAATTGTAAAATCCAGGGTAGGGCCTCAAAACAGGCTGCAGGAGTAGAGTATGGAAGATGTTAAAACTGAGGAGAAGAAAGGATTTGAGGCTGGTGCTAGATGTTTCACTAGCAGACTGAAATCACCAGGACAATGGTGGGCTTGAAATGGAAGTGCAAGATGGAAGTCAGCACCAGTATTCTAAGGACCTTCAGGTCCGTAGGTAGCAATGACAGGAGAGCTGGAGGAACGGTTTTGCAGAATAGGGAAGACAGGCTATGGCAAAGGTGTCCTGGTGCCCACCACCTTCCACAATGGAAGGTTGTCATAATGAAGAGGAGAGAAATCCCCAAGACTGGCTCTGGACCCAACAAGGGTTAGTTAGAACATGGGAGGATGAGCCGCCTCCTCTTAAGAAAGCTTCACAGCAGCTCTGTTCATTTTTTTTATAATGTTTATTTATTCTGAGAGAGAGAGAGAGAGAGAGAGAGAGAGAGAGAGAATGAGCATGAGCATGAGCATGAGAGGGGCAGAAAGAGAGGGAGAGTCAGAATCCCAAGCAGGCTCTATGCTGACAGTGCAGAGCCCAACACAGGGCTTGATCCCACGAACTGTAAGATCATGAACTGAGCCAAAATCAAAAGCCAACACTTGGGTGCCTGGTTGGCTCAGTCAGTTAAGCGTCCATCTTTGGCTCAGGTCATGACCTCACAGCTCATGGGTTGGAGCCCCGTGTCAGGCTCTGTGCTAACAGGTCGGCAGCCTGGAGCCTGCTTCAGATTCTGTGTTTTCCTCTCTCTGCCCCTCCCCTGTTGGTGTTCTGTCTCTTTCTCTCTCTCAAAAACGAATAAGTATTAAAAAAATAAAAAAAATAATCAAGAGTCAGATGCTTAACTTGCTGAGCCACCCAGGCTCCCCTGGCAGCTCTGTTCCTGTGAGAAGCTGGGGGTGAAGGCACAGGCCCAGATTTTAGTTGTGGCAGGAATGGATGGTGTGACTGTGAAGCAGTTGAGGCCAGGGGGAACTTTGTTTATAATAAATTGGGGATTTCAGAAGGCCTCCCCCAAGAAAAACTGAAGGGAAGCCAGTAGTTAAAGCAGGAAAAGAAAGGTGCGCTCCTGTTTTTCTTCCCCACAATTCTTGGCATGCTTTAATGCATCGCATCTGACTTGCCTCACTTTCCTTTTTGCAACTTTCCTTTGTTGTCTTCCTAGTTCCCCTCTCTCTTGGCTCGTGTTCGTTTCTCATGCCAACTCTCATGTATTTACAGTCACTCAGCACTTACTAGAAAATTTCCTTGTACTTGCTGGCCCCTTCTCTATTTCTTCATTAAAAATAAGGCACTTCTCACTCTGCCGACTCTCTCATGGGTACTGTAAATGTTCTCATGGCTTCAGTTCCCACCTGTATGTGTGAATTCTACATCCTGCCTGCATTTCTTTCTCTGAGCTCCATATTTCATTTCGCGCTTCCTCATCATCATTCCCCCTGAGGATCAGGTGCCCGGGCAACCTCCAGAGTGGCAGGCTCCTGCTCTGTTTATCGAGGCTGTTTCTCCTTGTGTGTCCCCTCTCTTCATGCATAGCACCCCATCTACCCCCTAAAGCATGGGAAAGATATAAATTGAAAGAAGTCAGGGATTTTGTCTCCCACTCATGGCTACATCCATAGTACCTAGAACAACAGTGCTTGGCACATGGTGTGCTCAATGCATACTTGTTGAATGAATGAATGACCAGATTCTTGGTGGCCCTCCCCATCCCCACTCACATCCAAAGAGACACAGATGTTCCTGGTTCTGCCCCGAATCCACACGAGTAGACTGCAGACCGCGTGGTGTTCCTACTGCAGTGTCCACCTTCCTGCAAGCCCAGCCAGGCAGCTCTGCTATAGCCCGCACTCTGCACTGCCCCCAGACGGATTTTTAGAAATGACTGTTGGTTCTCAAAGCTGCAAAGCACCTGTAAGTAAGTTCTTTACTCTCCACAGAATGCCGTGAAATATTTTTCTCCTTAATAACATCAGGCAACATTGGACCCCTTTTGTTAGACTTTATTGGCACTTCCCACAAAGGACTTTGCAGAATTGAAGTTCCTGAAGGTGCTCTGGAGAAGTTTGCATAATCTGATGTGTCTCAAAAAATGAAACATCTGATCTTTGTCTTATGAGAATCACATTACACATGACAGTATTAAAGGACTTAATAATTCCTACAGTAAAAAGAAAAATAAAAGAGTTCAACTTTGTTTAATTTCATATTTCCCCTTCCATAATTTTTAAAAATCTTGTTTTTCCAGGTAATTCCAATTAATCAATGGAATTAACCATCTGCGAAAAATTAGAGAATAAAAAATCACACCACTTTATGTTAAAGCAGTCTTTACCAAAAATACATAAGACATTTTTAGGTATCACCTTCGGGTGGAATAAAAGTAACAGATATAAGTCCAATTATCATGTTTAATGTGGAACTGAGGCTGGCAGGATGTATTAAGTTATTGACTTTGGATGACAACTGGCTACCTTACTTCTACCAGTGATTGGTGTCTGAGGTACACCATGCCCAAAGTTTAAGGAAATGTTATGGGAGAATTCAAACTTAAAAAAAAATTGGACCTGTTAACTTAATCTTTTGGAAAGGGAAAATAGAACACTATTATTTAATGTGATACACTTCTCTTTTTTTTAAGTTTATTTATTTATTTAGAGAGAGAAAGAGAGAGCGCACGGACGAAAGTAGGGGAGGGACAGAGAGAGAGCATGAGAGAGAGAATCCTAACCACACTCCACACTGAGCACAGAGCTCTGCACAGTGCTCCATCTCACCACTTGGAGATCACGCTCTGAGCCCAAATCAAGAGTCTGACACTTGACTGACTGGGCCACCCAGGCATCCCTGTTGTGATGGACTGACTTCACTATCATCTGACTGATAAATACTACAAATTATCAGGTTCACAATGAGCAAGCAAGTTCTCTAAAATATAGACTGGCCAGGAACACACACTGTGACCCTGACTTTGGTTTGGTCCCCATTTCTGGAGGACTTAGATGGGCTATAAATCTGTGACTGGACCTCTGTGCATGCTGCCCCACAGCTCTCCTGGCTCAGTTGTCTTGTCTCATTCCCTGGAACACTGCTATGAGTGCTGGCAGTCAGTGTGGCAAGTGGAATTCTCCTGTTATCTAACACTAGTGGGTTAATAGTTTTGGGGTACGAAGTGAGATCTTTTCATGTTCTACATTCTACACAGTCAGCAGTTTAACTTTATTCTCAATTTACACTAAAATTGGTGCATTTTGCCAGGCTGGGGAGGGGGGAAGATATTTTGGAAGGGCCATTCTAAACTTCTCAAGTTACACAACTTATCCCAGGTGCTTCTGAATCTGGTGGCTCCAAATCCTTGGGTCCAAGTGATGTAAGGCTGAAGGGTCTAAGAATTATTCCTAAATACCAAATGATAAGTCATACTATTAGTAGATTAAGAAGCCACATCTGGGTCTTCCATCAAGACCAGCACTAAGTTCACACTTTGATTTGATATCCACAATGCTGCAAATGAATAGCACTGATAAAATAGGACAACCAACAGGCTCAGACAGAAGATAAACACCTCTGTGGACCTCATGAAACAGAAAGACAGTGAAGTGAGTGAAGGAAAGCTGAAGGCATGTGCCTGCTCACCTCCAGGTCTGTCATAAAGTACAGAGATCATCCATTGCAGCGAGGGGCAAATTCATTATTGGATAGTAGAACTGAGGTGAGGAGCCATAAAAAGCCTACTTAACGCCTAAGGCCAGGGCCTGGGGAAAGACATCTTAGATCATGAAAAATCGTAAAGAAAAAAACCAAGGATATGCTGCCTATAGTGGTGGCTTCAGCATCGTTGAGCCTAAGGGATGACGGTTCAGATGCAGATTCAACCTTGTAGCTAGAGATGGACCAAGTCATCCATCACCCTTATGACTGGATCTTCTCTACCCCAAACATCATTCTGGAGCAGGGAATCTGCCTGCCAATGTTAGACCAGAGCTTCTGTGCTGAGATCAGCCTGGTGGGAGTCCTTAATAAAAGCAGCCATAAAACTACTGGACTGAGTGAGCGAGCACAGAGCAGAGAGAGAAGGAAAAAAATTGCATAAGAACCGAAAACTGCCCTCTTACAGTGAACCTAAAATCCAAAATTCTAAGCCACTTGGAGACATCCCACACCTACAGAGATTACAAACTGTATCTTTCAGAAGACAAAATTTAGAGGCACCTAGGAGGTTCAGTCAATTAAGTGCTCAACTCTTGGTTTCAACTCAGGTCACGATGTCACAGTTCCTGAGATGAAGCCCCGCCTAGGGCTCTGCACTGACAGCGCGAAGCTGGCTTGGGATTCTCTCTCTCTTTCTGCCCCCTCCTCCCTCTCATGACCTCTCTCTCTCTCTTTCAAAATAAATAAACATTGAAAACAAAACAAAACAATTCCTTTTCAAATGGAGGCCCAGTGAAAACATGGAGAATGGTGAATGAAAACATTTTTAGTTGCTCCCTTAAAATAAATTACTGTTGGGGTGCTTGGCTGGCTCAATTGGTTAGCCGTTGGCTCTTGGATTTAGCTCAGGTCAGGATCTCACAGGTTCCTGAGATTGAGCCCCATGTGGGGCTCTGTGCTGACCCAGGGACGGCTTGGGATTCTCTCTCTCCCTCTTTCTCTGCTTCCCCACTCAACCGACTGAGGTGAGCATGCACAGGCTCTCTCTCAAAATAAATAAATAAACATAAAGAAAAAATCTGAAAAAATGATTTGGAAAATAGGTTTCATATGGTTTTTATCCTTTCTTTTGTTAATGTGATGAATCACGTTGATGGATTTGCAGATATTGAACCATCCCTATAACCCAGGAATGAATCCCACTTGATCATGATGGATAATTCTTTTTATATGCTGTTGAATTCGATTTGCTAGTATCTTG
>NC_043704.1:124949507-124951106 GCF_006229205.1 Suricata suricatta | reverse complement strand
CACTGTCTCATGCAAACCTGATAATAATTCATTATTATCCCCATGAAAGAGGAACTAGTGGCCCTACATAGTTAAGTAACTTGCCCAAAATCACAGCTATAAACGCAGACCTAAGACTCAAACCTGAGCTAATGTCCAGAAACCCATGGTGTTATCGCTCTGCCATGATGCCACCCTGTTCTTACCTGGGTAATCCCTGCCGGCCTGCCTCAATGGGGTGGCAGTGAGGGTGGAAACAAGTTAACATGTATCACAGAGAAGTGCGTTCGAATGCCAGTTCCCATTACGTATTAAATCATTCATTCACCAGCCCTCCCCCAACCTCCCAAAAGCTAATCATTTGAACATCTTTAGTAGCTTAAAAGTGTCTGTTAAATAGAATCTGAATGCAACACAGGATTGAAGCCAATTACAGTTTCTGATAAGGTTAATCTGTTCTAATTCATTATTATTATGATTACCATCATTGTTATTATTAAGCCACAGCCACAGAACTACTTCTGGCTCAGAGCAGAGGGAACAAACTATTTTTTGAGCCTAAGACACAAAGACCATCTCTCCCCAAGGCTCGGAGGTGGCATAATAAAGAGCTCCTGGAGTAATCTTTGCTGAGTTGCATTGTTAAGGCTCTCCTAAGGGACACTGGTGGCTGTAATTGCTGCAGTCTGACTCAGGCTGTCTAGCTACCTGAATTAAGTGGGCGAATCAGAATTTTCAGTGGAGCCATCTGGGACATCACCTTTAACCCTCCTCGGTGCTCCACCCAGCCCACTGCTCATTACAAGTGGAGACCCGTCACCTCCGCCCACCTCCTCCCCTGCGTGTGCACAAGTCTCTTCCTCCTGCCGGCCCTGGCACAGCATTCAGCGAACTGGGCGGGGAAGCAGAACGGCAGCTGGCACATCTGCACTGAGCGCCAGGACCTCCAAACCCAGCTTCCAACATCACAACCTACTCAGGGGCAGCACCAAGCTTTCAATTAACATCCCTGATCTCTAGGTTAAAGGCCAGGGTTCAAGCATACTTCTGCCACTTATTATTTCTGTGGAATTTGATAAATGGTGCATACTCTGGGACAAGTGCTCATGGGACATGAGGGTGGCACGTTGTCAGCTAGCACATAGAGAGGGGGGACTACCTCATTCATTTGCACAGGAGGGCCGGAGAGGCTTCCTGGAAGAGCAATGCCGGACTTAGTTTTTAAAAAAAATTAACCAGAACGTAGGAGAGAAGCAGGATAGTTTCTGTGAAATGTGATTGGGTGGCAAGAGAAGCTGAGATGTGGGGAAGGGCGAGCAGGTGTGTAAAGAAGCTGATTGGAACACCCCGTGTGGGTGAAAAGTTGCTTGATAGCTCGCAGTAGGCATGTTCTGTGGAGAGCTATGCATTTTTTTAAAAACCACCCTGGACACTGTAGAAGTTGGAGGTGATCACACCTAGAGAAAGGGAGACAAATCAATAAGCCTCTGCATTAGCTGAGGCAAGAAATGAAGAAAGAAGTGATAGCAGGGATGGAGAAGATAACTTTCCTTTAAATCAGTAAAATAGGGGCACCTGGGTGGCTCAGTCACTGAGCAGCTGACTCTTGGTTTCAGCTCG
>NC_043704.1:124942671-124949407 GCF_006229205.1 Suricata suricatta | reverse complement strand
GGGGCTCTGGGCTGACACCACGGAGCCTGGTTAGGATTCTCTCTCTCTGTGCCTCCCTTGCCCATATTCTCTCTCTCTCTCTCTCTCTCAAAATAAGTAAACTTTTTAAAAATGTACTAAATTCGTAAAATAAAAATAAGCAGCCAAAATAAAACTATGAAAGAGAGAAATAAGCGGGGGCAGGGGAAACTACCTAAATAGGCCAGATCAGTCTTCAACATCATAAAACTGGTGCCTTGGAGACCTCTCTGCAAGGCCTCACTTGGTCTCCTGGGCAATGGTAGGTAATGCTTGGGCAACAGAACACACACAGGTACATGCATACATGCATCTGCACACACATGTGTACACAGATATGCATATATGGCCATTGCATGGGCAAATGTGAATGTGTGGAAATGCACACACATGCATGACCACACACGTGTATTGCATGGCACATACATGAATATACATGTGCACAGGCACAAACATACTCATGCACACACATACACAAATCCACATGAAAATGCACACATCAATCCATTAAAGAAAATAGTCTTGGGACGCCTGGGTGGCTGAGTCAGTTAAGCGTCCGACTTCAGCTCAGGTCATGATCTCACAGCTTGTGGATTCAAGCCCCGCGTTGGGCTCTGTGCTGACAGCTAGCTCAGAGCCTGGAGCCTGTTTCGGATTCTGTGTCTCCCTTTCTCTCTGACCCTCCCCTGCTCATGCTGTCTCTCTCTGTCTCTTATAATAAATAAATAAATAAATAAATAATAAAATAAAATGAGTATTACAATAGATAAAAGTCTAGTAAATAATTGTGAATGTATACAAAACTGAATACTAATGTCAAAAATCACTCTTAATATTTCTAACATATCAAATAATAATTAAACTTTATTAAATTTAAAACTCTAGATTATATTGACCCCAGACCACAGAGTACATGGTTGGTTAGGGGAAGCAGAAGACAATTCATTATTTTCAAGTAAAATATCAAAAGATATCATTTTACCCCAAGAATAGATTAAATAACTTTTTTTTTTAAATTTATGGTAATTACTAAATAAAGAAAGATGGAGTAGAAACCTCCCAATCTCAGACCACGATAAAAATAAAGAGATCATTGTCCTTACAACAAAGGCAAAGTATAAAAAAACAAAGAGAAAAAAAGCTAAGAATACAAAAGAGCATTTAGAAAGATGGCATAAATAGGAATAAATGCACCCATGGTAAGAATAAATGTAAATAGATTAAATTTCTTATTATTTGAAAAGGACATCAGGATTCTGTTAAAGAACATACAAATAAAATACTATGTTTTTGAGTGTCATCCTTAAAACAAGTGATATAGGAAGTTGAAAAGCAGAAAAATGGACAAATATATTAAAGCAAATGCAAATCTTAAAAAAGGGAGATGATATTAATAATTGACAAAATAGAAATCAGTATTGGGTAAAATAGTTCCAATAAAGGCATTAAAAGACATAAATGTAACATTAATAAGAATTTAATATTGAATGATATGGAATTTAACATTTATAAATTTTAACATTTATATTTATAAATATATTTATTGTTTCTAAATATTAATATTAATTTAATATTAATAAACAGATACTTTATAGTGAAATGAGGTAGTCATCAATCTTTGTGTACTGAAAAATATGGCATGAAAATATGTAAAGCACAAACTATTAGAAATATACTTTGTAGAAGAATAAATTTATAAGAGCCCAACGGAGTTGGGAAATTTGAGGCCACCTGTATTAGTCAGGCTTCCCTACAGAGACAGAACCAACAATGTGGAGATGCAAAGAGGGAGATTTATTTTTAGGAACTGACTCATGCAATCACAGAGGCTGGCAAGCCCAAAATCTTCAGAGTAGGCCAGAAGGCTGCAGACCCAGGAAAAAGCTGCAGTTCGAATCTAAAGGCAGTGTACTGACAGAATTCCCTTCTCCCATGAGAAGGTCATTCTTTTTCTATGAACACTTTCAACTGGTTGGATGAGGCCCACCCATATCATGGAAAGCAACCTACTTTATTCAAAGTCAGCTAATTTAAATGTTAATCTCATCTAACAAGTACTTCCACATAGACATCCAAAATAATGCTAGGCCAAACATCTTAATACTGTGGCCAAGCCAAGTTGACACTTAAAGTTAACCATCGCAATATCTTTGTGAATACCAGACATACCAAATAAGCAGCAGCACAAGGATTTGGTGATGTGAATAATATATTACAAGGACCTTTAATTTCAAATATGTGTTTATTTCTGTGTATTTATGGGTATGTGTGATATCTACGTAACTGAACTCCATACCTCAAAAGAACAAATTACATAATTCCTTTCTGTGGCCTAGGTCATACTTAACAAATACTGATCCTATCTCATATATAAGCCCACAAAATATAAATAAAATAAAAAATGTACAAGCCACAGTGAATGTGCTTAAATTCCAGTTTATGTTGAGAGCCTTCAACCACTTTGAAATGATCTTAAATCCCACTCTCCTAAATACTTCTTATGCTAAAGCAGAAATAAAAATTTCATCTGCACATGATCTAAAAAGGGACAATAGGATGCCCTCTTGTTAATATATATTGGATGAGTCCAAAACTAATCTCAAATTAAAAAACCTAATAAATCTCAAATGCTTTAATCATCAGACACAAATGAAGAAAAATACCCACCAAACAAATTCCAAACAAATCACTGACTTCAGAATGAGGAAAATGTAAATAGATAACCCAGAAATAAATTGGAAATTTTCTTAAAGAATTGAATCCTTTCAATAACAACAGCAGATCCCAAGAGTTTTATATGCTAAAGCATTTCAAACTTAAGAGAGAGAAAACTTCCATATTACATAAAACATAACACTTTATGATTTCTGATTCATTTTAGAAAGCTAGACTAAGCCTGATTTGAAAAACATTCTGGCAAAGTTAACCTTCAGCTCAAACTATAAACCAAACTTGCCTTTGAATATAGGTGTAAAAAATTTTTAAATACAATTAAAGGACTATTTGAATAATACATTAAACTTTTATCAAGATTATAATCTAGGGGCAACTCGGTTAAGCATCCAACTTCGGCTCAGGTCATGACCTCATGGTTTGTGAGTTTGAGCCCCGCATCAGGCTCTGTGCTGACAGCTCGGAACCTGGAGCCTGCTTCGGATTTTGTGTCTTCCTCTCTCTCTCTGCCCCTCCCCTGTTCACACACTCTCTCTCTCTCAAAAATAAACAAATATGAATAAAATTATAATCTATCATATTATTTAGTTAAAAAATGAATTTATATTTGATAAAGGATGAGAAAACATTTGATAAAATTCAAATAAGCATTGGAGTGAGGTAAAAAAAATTAGTGTATCTCTTAGACAAGGAATATAATAGGAATTATATTTGGTAGATTATAATAGGTCACTTGCCAAAAGTAGAGCATCCTGAGCTTTATCCTAAACCTACACTCTGTAAATGAATTCCCAGATTCTGCATTTTTAAAAAAATTTTTTTAACATTTATTTATTTTTGAGAGACAGAGAAAGAGACATATCATGAGCAGGGGAAGGGCAGAGAGAGACGGACACACAGAATCGGAAGCAGGCTCCAGGCTCTGAGCTGTCAGCACAGAGCCCGACGCAGGGCTTGAACCCACGAACTGTGAGATCATGACCTAAGCCAAAATCGGACGTCAACCGACTGAGCCACCTAGGCGCCCCCCCCAGATTCTGCATTTTTAATGAAAACCCAAATAATTCTTATGCAAGCCAAAGTTTGAGAAATGTTTATCTAAACCAAACTAGCTCATGGCATAGTTATCACCAAAATAATAGAAGCCTTCCCCATGAAAGTCAGGAAAAATATTATGGCGTCTGCTTTCAGCCCAATTTAGTATTCTCAACAATGAAAAATGTTGGCTATTGAAATAAAAAAAACATAAGAAATAACAAATATAAATATTTGAAAATAAGATCTCACATTATTATTTGAATGATTATCATTGGTAAAGTCCAATTAATGAAAAATCCTTCATAACAAATAAGAGCATTCAGTAAGTTTGTTGGATAAAAACTGAATATATAAAAATAAATAACTTTCTTATATACCAGCAATAACTGTCTAGGGAAACAATGGGGGGAGGGAAACAATGGGGGGAATGGATCTAATTTACAATAGAAAAAATAGATGTATAGGAATAAACTTATCAAAAATTGTTTAGGGTCTTTGTAAAAAAAAACTTAAAACTTTACAAAGGCACATAAAAGTATCTTTGAATAAGCACAGAGAAACAACATTTCTTAGGAAGAAAGACTTACTATCATAAAGTACCAACTAACCCATAAATGATTCAGAATTCAGCCGCCAAATGTTTAAGACTAGAACACCATGGTCTAAAAATATCTAGAAAAATAAGCACACAAGACTAGTGATAAAAATTACTATAAGGAAAAACGAACATGGGGAGCCTGTGTGGCTCAGTCGGCTAAGTGCCTCACTCTTGCTCTCAGCTCAGGTCATGATCTCACAGTTCAGAAGCTCGAGCCCCAAGTCAGTCTCTGTGCTGACAGTACGGAGCCTGCTTGGGATTCTCTTTCTCCCTCTCACTTTGTGTGCCTCCCTCTCCCCTCTCCCGTCTTCTCTCCCCTCTCCCCTCATCTTAAAAAAATGAACACAAAAAAACTAGCTAAGAAAATTATGAAAACTGATGACAGGCTTACTTCATCTGATATCAAAATCTATCCTGCAGCTACAGGAATTAAACTGAGTTATTACTGGTGCAGAAAGAGGTGGAAAAATCAGACACCAAAGATCATTTACTTACAAAAATGAAAACTATCATGTTTGTCAGTTATTTCTGCACCCCTCACATCTGCAGGCTCTGGGAGCTGGGGTGCTCCGGGGCTCCATCCTCTGCATTACACTCAGCCCTCGGTGGTCTTGTTTCTTTTCAGGGTTTCAAATACCTTCTCTGGGTGTCTGAACCATAAGTTTTTATTTCCAGCACCTTTCTCTCCTAAATCTCCAGATTCCCAAGTCCATTTGTCTGCTCAACATCCCTCTTGGATGCCACATGAACACCACAAACACCTTCCTCCCCTCAGTCCCCAAACTGAGAAACAGGCACCTCCATCATTTTTGTTGCTCACATCAAAAGCCCCAGAGAGATACATTTCTGATCCCTCTCTTTCTCTCAAACCCTGTATCTACCCTGCTAGGAAATCTCGTGGATATCCCTGCAAAATGTATCTAGAACACAACCACTTCTTATCACCTCTGTCACCACCACCCCACTCCAAGCTGTGTCACCTCGCCCAGGGATCACCACAAGAGCCTCCACCTTGTCTCCCTGTGTCCCCCCTGACCTCCTTCAGCCAATTTTCAATATGACAGCCAGAATGATTCTTGGAAACGCAGTAGCTGGCCGCACCATTCCTCTGCTCAGAACCCTCCAATAGCTTCCAATCACACTTAGAATAAATATCCTTACTTTGGTCTGGAAAGGCCCGTGTGTCCTGCCCCTACTCTGGTGGTATACTGGCAAATGTCCAACAACCAGCTCTCAAAAAAAAAAAGGACATGTATACATTCATAAGTTTATTATAAATTCCATCAATAACAAGGATGTATAGCACACAAATTGCAAACACTAGTAAACTATACAGTGTTCACCATTGTAAATTCCACACACCAAACTATTCTCACAGAATCCTTCCATCGTTTTCTTACCAAACTCCTGTTTCCCAAGCAAACCTATGGCTTCCAATTAATGAATGAGTTTGGTTCTAAAATAAATGTTAGTTAACACAGACCTTTACATAAAGAGTACGATGAAAGGGAAAGAATGAAAACGCAAGGTGGAACGTCACTTGCTCATCAGTGATGAAAACGACTTTTTGCTAATAATAACGTTTAAATACTGGAGGAATATCTCCTAATTTGTGTGTGTGTGTGTGTGTGTGTGTGTGTGTGTGTGTGTGTGTGTGTGTGTTATTCACAAAACAGCAGCTGCAGTCAGGACACAATTTAAATTTAATCTGCATCATTAACATTTTCTCTATCACTGTAAGTCTAGACATCAACAAAACAGTAAGGGAAGCCCTGCTTTGTAGAATTTGCTGATTTCCGTGGTGTAAATATTCTCACCATGGCTGACCTCAAGCTACCAGCATGATGCCACTGAGCACAGAGCTGTGAAGAGATGTGCAGTAACACACCACATGGTGCAAGAGACTCCACTGACCTCAAGAGCAGAGAAGATGGTCAAATGTAGAAAAACAATTTCGAAGTGATGAAATTTGAGTACTTGTTCCTTCCTTTTTAAGGTTTTTTCTTAAGGTTTATTTATTTTTGAGAGAGACAGAAAAAGAGAGGGAGACAAAGCACAAGGGGAGGAGAGGCTGGGAGAGAGAGAGACATAGAATCCAAAGTGGGATTCAAGCTCTGAGCTGTCAGCACAGAGCCCTGTGTCAGGCTCAAACTCCTGGACTGAGAGATCATGACCTGAGCTGAAGTTAGATGCTTAACTGAGTGACCCACTAGGTGCTCCAGTTCCTTCCTTTTTAATACAATGTACTTAGGGTTATAAGTTTACATGATTTTATTTTTAATAATGGCTATGGGGTTTTTTTTGTTTTTATATAGTTTATTGTCAAATTGGTTTCCATATAACACCCAGTGCTCTTCCCCACACGTGCCCTCCTCCATGACGATCACCCCCCCTTCCCCTCTCCCCCCC
>NC_043704.1:124824936-124942571 GCF_006229205.1 Suricata suricatta | reverse complement strand
GTGAGATCTGACCTGAGCCGAAGTCGGAGGCTTAACCAACTGAGCCACCCAGGCGCCCCTATACCACATCTTCTTGATCCATTCATCAGGTGATGGACATTTAGGCTCTTTCCATGATGTGACTATTGTAGTAAGTGCCGCTATGAACCTTGGGGTACATGTGCCCCTATGCATCAGCACTTCTGTATCCGTTGGGTAAATCCCTAACAGTGCTATTGCTGGGTCATAGGGGAGTTCTATGGATAGTTTTTTGAGGAAGCTCCACAGTTTTCCAGAGCAGCTGCACCAGTTTACACTGCTACCAACAGTGTAGGAGAGTGCCCGTTTCTCCACATCCTCGCCAGCATCTATAGTCAACTGCTTTGTCACCAAACTCCACACCCGAAAAATGAATAATCCAGTGAAGAAATGGGCAGAAGACATGAACAGACACTTCTCCAAAGAAGACATCCAGATGGCCACGACACATGAAACGATGCTCAGCATCACTCATCATCAGGAAAATACAAATCAGAACCACACTGAGATACCACCTCCCTCCAGTTAGAGTGGCTAAAATGAATAATTGCTATGTTTAACAACAGCTTGTGAAAGTCCTGAAACTGCGACAGCGGACTCTACTGGGCAGGTGAAAGCAGCCTTCCACATGCCACCACCCGGCATCCGCTCTGCTAACTGCACTGCGCTCCAGCCACACTGGGCTCCTTGCCCGCTTCTGCATATCCAGCACTCTTCCACATCTGGACTGCCGCCCTCGCTGTTTCCCCTGCCTGAAACACTTCTCCAACTGGCCCCACAGCTGACTCTTCTCCCCACCCTCTGCTCAGAAGCTTCCATCGTCCCTGGCCACCCCAACTAGAGTCACACTTTGGGCACTCTCTACTTCCTTGCATAGCTGTGCTTTGCTTCTTGGCATTTATTATTATCTACTAAAACCAAAGAAGGTGGAAGAGAAGTAGGGAGAAGACCTGAATATTCAGCAACTAGAAATTAGAAAATCAACTTACAGTATCTCTATGAAGTGGAATATAATGCAGCCATTAAAAATGGGGTCTAGGGGTGCCAGGTACCTCAGTCTTTAGAGCATACGACTCTTGATCTTAGGATTGTGAGTTCCAGCCCCACGTTGGGTGTAGGATTACTTAAAACTACAGTCTTTAAAAAAATGGAGTTATAAAGAAATATGTAATGATATGATAAAATACCCAGGGCGTATTGTTATGTGAAAACCACAAGATACAAAGTAGTCTGTCAATTAATATTACACAGGTAAAAGAAAAATAAATATAAACATGGAAAAGCAACTAGAAGAGAATAATATTAAAACATCCACAATAATTATCTTTGAACAGTGGGATTCAGGTGATTTCTCTTGGGTTGTTTTTTTTTTTTTTTATTTTCTAATTCTCTACAATAAACACTTGTTATATTTGAAAGCATAGAAAACTTAAGGACCATGTTTTTCATACTTAAGGCAAGAATGACATCATCTTCCGGAAATTCCCAAGATGCTGGGAACTATTCTAGATGACCACCCATACAAAATGCAGGAAGACACTAGAAGACAGGTGGAAAGAGTTATGGTGTCTTCTGAGTTCACCTCTTTACCTCCAAGGGAGAAACACAAAGTCAGAGAACAGAAACACTCAAATTGCTTATTCGTGGTTATCAGTAGCAAAAGGCCTTAGCTTGAATGAACTAGGCATTTCCTAAACTCATTCGTTTATCCCTAAGGTATGTTCCACAGAGAACAAATAAACTTGACAGCCTTGAGGTGCCCTACTAAATAAACTTACCCACAGAGAAGGGAGGTAGTGGAGTGGCTCCTTGGGGGTCAATGCATATGTACATTAGAGAAGAACTCCTCTTGAAGAGCTGCACAGCCTGGAATCACGTGACCTGACATGGCTGCTGGGTGCCCATGTCCTGCCTGCATCTCCAGCTGAGGCATCCTTGCCTCACAGCTAGAAGAGCCTTAGAGCATCCCTTTATCCTGCCCGGTCCCAGTGGTAGGTATGGCAGATGAACCCATGCAGGTTCCATTCAATTTTTAATCAAGATGCTAATAAGGCATATTAATGATAAGACAGGAGGGCAGTTTTTTTTTTTAAATATCAGAAAACTTGAAAGAGCAAGTGGAAAGGATGCCAGAATGTGAGAATCCGGCACAGCCACAAGGCAGGGGAGTGACAGTGGCTCTAAGGCATAACTGGGCCCTTTACTGTGATGCTCTGTAGGCAGCTGGTGGCCTGAAGGTCCAAGCAGGGCTGAGAGAAGAGAGGAGACTGATTAGCCTGACTAGGCCTCCTAATGCAGCCTCAGAAAGCAAAGGCAGGCCCTTCCCCAGAGAAGACTCAGTCCCTCCAGGCAGAAGGAGATCTGGGAGCAGATTACACAGGGCTCTCCTGTGCATCGGGCTGAGCCCCAAGCATTTTTCCTACATCCAGTCCTGATAATTCCATGAACAAATTTACCTCATGGGGGTTATCTGACCTCAGAGAGTATCAGAGGTTTGAGGGCTATCAAAGATGTCCCTGAATTGTATGAGGAAAAATCGTGTATTTAAACAAAGTATATTCAAAGAAAGATCTCAAGCCTCCCTCCCCCCGCCACCATTCCAGCAATTTGGGGCATGAAAATCCAGACCATCTTGGAGTTCTGGATGATGAAGAGGGTTCCACTGTGATGACCACCATAGGAATTTACCCCATAACTCTTAGACTCACAGATCAAGTGCCAGGCTGGGGAGCTCTACTTTAAGAAGGTACCCATATTTGGCTAGACACAGTATCTAACTCTGCAGATTTTCTGAAGTTCGAAGACCAGTCTGGTGGCCCGTGCCAAATGGCAAACACCATAGAATGCCTCAAAAATGGGAGACAGAAGCATGGATAAAATAGGCTCATCAAAAAAATAAGAAATAGCTAAATTAAATACCATTTAAGTCCATGAATTTAATGCCTTTTTCCAGAAATTCTCATTGCAATAGTCAAAAGAAAGAAGAAAAACAACAACAGAGAAATCCATGAGAAAGTAGGTAAGACTTTTGATATTTCATAATTTTAATTATCCAGATGGAGGAATCATGCCCCAGTTTCTGCCCCACCACAAAGAAAGGAAAAACCTCCCTACAAAGCCTAGTTAGGTGAGGGTCCCCAGCAGAATGTTCCATCCTCAAACCTCCAAGCTCATGGAACTAGTCTAAAACTGAGAGGGAGCCACGGACCAATTATGGAGGAAACCCTACTCCTCTGAATCACTGAGAGTGGATTCAGAGCTTGCCAAGAATCTTCTGGAATATCTATGCAATCTATGCAATGTCCCCCTGGCAATTATGCTTGTGGAGTTGTCCTGGGACCTCAGGGCCAGGGCCTAGTTCTAAAGGAGTGGCCCGATGAGCAGATTACTTCCACTGGTCAGTGAATAGTGCTGACACACTGATCTGGGGGTGACTGTCACTCATGTTGGATACACAATGAGTTTAGGTTTCTGGGCTACTACTAACGCTTGGGCGTTAGGGAACCAGGAATGGGTGTTCACTCATCCAGGTTCCAACTGCATGCTGCTGTCAACCTACAACATCAGAGAGCTCTGGGGTGGACACAGGCATCCCTTACGTTATGTGCCCTCCACCAGCATAGTCACGCTGCCCCTTCAGCAGGTTCTGCACCATGTGTCAGACCATCCTCTGGGGGCAACGAGGCCAAGCTCTTCCAACGTCTTTTGAGATCACTGTTCTAAAATGCCAAAGAGCCCTTCCAGTGTCCTCTCTTGTCTAACAGAATTGGTGGCATCATGCTCTTCTGGGTCAGTCCTAGGCAGTGCCAGATGAGAAAGAGGCATTCTGTGTGGGAGTGAGACCACTGCAGTCTGCAGTCCCCTCCACTCTCCTGTCTGCTTGCTGCAGAGGTGCTGTCAACATTGAAAGAGATCACATTCTGGGAATGATCACAGATAAAGAGTTCAAGGAAAGATGTGGTGGGAAGATGTGTCATTCTACATTTATGCTACAAAATTTCAAGATGTAAATTTAACATGACCAGAAAACTAATTATTCACAACTTCCTTCACACTCTGAAGAAGACTTATGTTTGTGAGCAACTAAAACAAAGCACAGTAACAGCCTCTGAGAGTCCCTGGAAACCAAAATTGACGGGCAGTTCTGGATAATGCAACATTATGAATAACAATACAACCAGCGCCATACAAAGGCATTAGGGAAATTCAGAGTAAAGAGTTGTTTTACTATAAACAGGTTGGGAAGAGGCATGGTGTTGTGTATAATAACATAGTCACTAGCTTTTTCTCCTTGACACACAGGAAATTAATCATGCACTCTATATGTGACACTAAATAGAGCACTAATAAAGAACAGGACTAGAGAAGACCTGGACATGCTCAGGAAGAAATGGTGCTTGGTCACTAAAGAGTATTCACATGCACTGACTGAATTGTAAGACACAAAACTTAAGTCCCTCCTCTATATACTGTTCTAAATCTTTACTGACAGTTCACTATCCCTCACATGGGCACATGAATTTGCAATATAAATTTTAATTAAGTTGTTATAATAGAACAAACTATCCTAAAATTCATATGGGACCACAAAAGACCCCGAATAGCCAAAGTAATATTGAAGAAGAAAACCAAACCAAGAGTCATCACAATCCCAAACTTTAGCCTCTACTACAAAGCTGTCATCATCAAGACAGTATGGTATTGGCACAAAAACAGACACAGACCAATGGATTAGAATAGAGAACCTAGAACCAGGCCCATAAATGTATGGCCAATTAATCTTTGACAACGCAGAAAAGTATCGTATAGCAAAAAGACAGCCTCTTTAACAGGTGGTGCTGGGAAAACTGGACAGCAACATGTAGAATGAAACTAGACCATTTTCTCACACCATACACAAAAATAAACTCAAAATGGATGAAGGACCTGAATGTGAGACAGGAAACCATCAAAACCCCCGAGGAGAAAGCAGAAAACAGCCTCCTTGACCTCAACCGCAGCACACATCCCCAAAGGCAAGGGAATCAAGAGCAAAAATGAACTATTGGGACCTCATCAAGATAAAAAGCTTCTACATGGCAAAGGAAACAATCAAGAAAACTAATAAGCAACTGACAGAATGGGAAAAGATAGTTGCAAACGACCTATTGGATAAAGGGCTAGTATCCAAAATCTACAAGGAGGTCACTAAACTCCACACCCGAAAAACGAATAATCCAGTGAAGAAATGGGCAGAAGACATGAAAAGATACTTCTCCAAAGAGGACAACTAGATGGCCAACAGACACATGAAATGATGCTCAGCGTCACTCATCATCAGGGAAACACAAATCAAAACCACAATGAGATACCACCGCACACCAGTCAGAGCAGCTAGTATGAACCAATCAGGAGACTATAGATGCTGGCAAGGGTGTGGAGAAATGGGCACCCTCCTACACTATTGGTGGGAATGTAAACTGGTGCAGCCACTCTGGAAAACAGTGTGGAGGTTCTGCAAAAAATTAACAATAGAACTCCCCTATGACCCAGCAATAGCACTGCTAGGGATTTACCCAAGGGATACAGAAGTGCTGATGCATAGGAGCACATGTACCCCAAGGTTCATAGTGGCACTTTCTACAGTAGCCAAATCATGGAAAGAGCCTAAATGTCCATCACCTGATGAATGGATCAAGAAGATGTGGTTTCTATATACAATGGAATACTTCCTGGCAATGAGAAAGAATAAAATTTGGCCATTTGTAACAACATGGATAGACCTCAAGGGTGTCATGCTAAGCCAAATAAGTCAGGCAGAGAAGAACAGATACCATAGGTTTTTCACTCATAAGTCTAACAGGTGAATCTTAACAGAGGACCATGGGGATGAGAAGGAAGAAAAAAGAGTTAGGGAGAGAGAGGGAGGCAAATCATGAGAGACTCTTGAATACTGAAAACAAACTGAGGGCTGAAGAGGGAGGGAGATAAGGGGGGGGGCGGGGCATGATGGACATGGAGGAGAGCACTTGTGGGGAAGAGCTCTGGGTGTTATATGAAAAGTAACATGACAATAAACTATAATTTAAAAAATAATAAATAAATAAAAATTGTTAAAAATAGAAAATAAATTTTGTTAACATAAACATACATGTTAAAATGTCTAAGTTACTACTAAAAGAATAGAATTAGAGTATATAGTATCAAATTAGGAAATGAAGAAAACAGAATAGAGGTGGGGGACAAATAAATCTAAGAGTGCAAGAAAAGGAAGCAGGGAGAAACAGAGAACCTAAGGCAAATAGCTCTAAATGGTTAAAAAAAAAATTATGCACACACACAATGCAATCAGTAATAACAAAAAAAATTTTCCAGTTAAATTAAAAGAATTGTCAGACTGGATTTACAAAATAGCTAAGCACATTTTGAAAACAAACATATACACACGCAAGCTGTAAGAACAACAGAGAGGTTGAAAATCAAACATGAAAAAAGATAATCGGGAAATTTCAAGCCAACAGAACACTACTATACATATATTACTATCAGACAGAATTAAGTTTTTAAAAAGAATTTCAAGATAGAATGAGGGCCATTGCATTTTTACAGGTTATTTTTAAGCAGCTTTATTGGAATATAATTCACATATATAATTCACCCATTTATTTTTTCCCCATAATATTTTATTGTCAAATTGTTTTCCATACAACACCCAGTGCTCTTCCCCTTAAGTGCCCTCCACCATCACCACCACCTCTTTTCTCCCCTCCCCCTTCAACCCTCAGTTCATTCTCAGCATTTAAAGTTTACATTCAGTGGTTTTTAGTATATTTACAGGTAAGTGCAACCATCACCATAATTTTAGAATAGTTTCATCACCTCTAAAGGAAGCCCCATTCCTTTTAGCTGTCACCCCCAGCTCCCTAACTCTTCCTCTGGTCTAAGCAAACCAAATCTACTTCCTGTCTATATTCCCCTATTCTGGGCTTTTATATGAATGGTATCATGTAATATGTGGACTTCTGTGATTAGCTCCTTTGGCTTACTACGTTTTCAAGGTTTATTCATGTTGCAGCATGGACTAGTATTTCTATTCCTTTTTGTGGACAAATAATATTCCATTGTGTGAATATACATTTCATTTATGCATTCACTCATTGATGGACATTTGGGTTGCTTCCATCTTTTGGCTATAAATAGACTGCTATACACATCAGTGTACAAGTTTTCTGCGTGAACATATGCTTTCACTTCTCTTATAGAGCCAAGGGCGTAACTGCTGAGATATATGCTTAGCTTATGTTTAATCACTTGAGAAACTGTCAAACCACTTTTCAAAGTGGCTGCACCATCTTTCACCCACCGTGTATGAGGGTTTCAGGTTC
The DNA here is from genome assembly GCF_006229205.1 of Suricata suricatta. Classification (NCBI taxonomy): domain Eukaryota; kingdom Metazoa; phylum Chordata; class Mammalia; order Carnivora; family Herpestidae; genus Suricata; species Suricata suricatta. The sequence goes on along the minus strand of NC_043704.1, from coordinate 124,935,189 downwards.
TCCACATCCTTATCACTAGTTGTTATCTCAATTTTTATTCAAGCCATCTGAGTGGGTATGAAGTTTTGAATTACACTTCCCTGATGACTAATGACATAAAGCATTTTTTCATGTGCCTATTGGCCATCTGTATATCTTCTTTGAAGAAATATCTATTCAAGTCCTTTGCCCAGTTTTGAATTGCACTCTTTTTTTAGTTGTTGAGGGAGTCTAGGAATTCTGTATATATTCCAGATACAAGTCCCATATAAGATGTTATTCTTGAATATTTTCTCCCATATTGTAGGTTGTCTTTTCATTTTTTTGATGGTGCTCTGTAAAGCACAAAAGTTTATAATTTTGTTGCTATACAATTTTTTTTTCATTTCTCATGATTTTGGTATTATATATAAGGATCCACTGTCAAACTCTATGTCATGAAGATTTACCTTTATATTTTCTTCTACGAGTTTTATAGTTTTAGCTCTTACATGTAGGTCTTTGATCCATTTTGGGTTAGTCTTTGTGTATGATAAGAGGTAAGGACCTAACTTCATTAATTTGCATGTGGATGTCCAGTTATCCCAGTGCCACTGGTTGAAAGGACTATTCTTCCCCTAGTGAATGATCTTGACACTTTCTCAGAATCAACTGTCCATAGATGTATGGGTTTATTTCTGACTTCTCAGTTCTATGCCATTGATCGATATGCCTGTTCTCATGCTGGTATTGCACTGCTTGATTACCATTGCTTTGTAGTAGGTTTTAAAGAGCGTGCTCTTACGTTATTCTTTTTCAGAATTGCTTTATTCTTTTTTTTTAATGTTTATTTTTGAGAATGCACACATGTGCAAACATGTGGGGGAGGAGCAGAGAGAGAAGGGAACAGAGGCTCTCAAGCTGGCTCTGTCCTGACAGCAGGAAGCCTGATGCAGGGCTCGAACTCACGAACTGCAATATCATGACCTAAGCCAAGGTCACAGTTGAACCAAATTAGTCACCCAAGCAGCCCTGTTTTGATTATTCTGAGGCCCCTTCAGTTTCATTAATTTTAGAATCAGCTTATCAATTTTTACGAAGAAGTCAGCTGGGATTCTGATAGGGACTGTGTTGAATCAGCAGAGCAGGTTGGGAGTACTGCCATCTTAAAAATGTTAAATCTTCTGATCTATGAACATGAGATATTTTCCCATTTATTTAGATCTCCTTTAATTACTTTCAACAATGTTTTGTTCATGTGGTTGTTCGCTTTTAAGTTTTCAGGGTATATGTTTGAACATTTTTTGTTAAATTTATTTCTATGTAACTTACTCTTTTTGATGCTAGTGTGAATGAAATCGTTCTCTTAGTTTCATGTTTGGATTGTTTATTGTAAGTGTACACAAATACAAATGATTTTTGTACATTAATCTTGTATCCTCCAACCATGCTGAACTTATTAATTTTAATAGTTTTTCAATGGATTCCTTAAGATTTCCTATAGTTGTGAATAGAGATGGTTTCATTTCTTCCTTTCTAATATGAATCCTTTTTATCTATTTTTCTTACCTAATTACCGTGGCTAAAATGTCCAATACAATGTTGAATAGAAGTGGTGAGAGTGTCTTGTTTCTGGTCATAGAGAGAAAGCATCCAGTCTTTCACCATTAAATATGATGTTAGCTGTGGATTTTCAGAAATGCCCTCTATCAGGTTAAGGAAATCCTCCTTTATTCCTAGTTTATTGAGTGTTTTTGTCATGAAAGGGTGTTGGATTTTGCCAAATGATTTTTTTGTTCCTGATGAAAAGATGTCATTTAAAAAATTATATTGATACAATGTATTCTATTAATTGATTTTCAGATGCTGAGCTAGTCTTGCATCTGTAGAGTAAATCCCATTTGGTCATGGTGTATGATTCTTTTCTATATTGCCAGATTCAGTTTACAAGTCTTTTATTGAAGACTTTCACAACCATATTTTTAAGAAATATTGATCTGTAGTATTGTGATATTTTTGTCTGCTTTGAGTATCAAAGTAATATTGGTCTCACAAAATGATGGCAGAAAGGGTTTCTTCCTCTTCCATTTTTTGGAAGAGTTTGTGAAGAATTGATAGCAATTCTTTAAATGCTTGGTACAATTCAGTGCTGAAAACATCTGGCAAACCATTAGCTTTACTTCATAAGAGAGATTAAACTATTGAAGTACATAAAAACATATAGAGAGCAAAAACAAGGACAGAATCATAACAGAAATTAATAAAACACTAAAATTTGGGGACATTTAAAAGTAAATCTCTCACTAGCTATTGGCACGATACCACAACTATTACACATCCAAACTTGGATACTGTCTACAGCTATTAGAACAGACTTCCTCAGTATCTTTTCAGACATAAGCCAGTAGTATTCCTGTCAGCAATGGTCATATGCAGCTTCCTGGGAAACAGCCCTGGAATATATTCCATGGACCCAAACTACCTGGACCAGGCTGCCCATCTCCATATCCACCAAGGGAACATCTACTGCCAATGTCATCAATGACATATTGTTCACAGGTAGGAGAAGAGTTTTGGTTCTTGACAGAAGCTTGACATAAATGTTGCTCACATAAGAACAAGTTAATAACCTTGGCTGTGTTTATAATCAGAATCAATTCTTGTTGCTGATGAAAGAAGATACTCCGCTTGTCTCCCAAAGAAGGAAGAGGTGAGGGTGAACCACCTCACAGGTGGTCTGGGTGCAGTGAGGGCTTTTAGAGGGGCAGACGAGTGAACGGAGTGTGCAGTGTCCACTCCTTGTCAGCGAAGGTTCTGTTGGCTGGTCCCTCCAGCTCTAGGCAGATATTCATCAGTAGATATTCATCAATGGATCTTGCCCACAGCCACTATTAGCATAGTGATTAGGTGATTTTCTATTTCTCATTCTGAATTGAATTTCTTTACTGAAGCAATTTTATTTTCAAAAAATAAAAAGAAATGACTTGACTTTTATTTCTGGCAATAGTCGAAATAGATAACCTGAAAACTCTTTAAAAATATTACAAACATCCTATTATATGCGTACCCATGATCCTAGGAAAGGAAATTTCCAGATCTCAAAAACAAAGAGAAAACTAAAAACCACAGAGATAAGGATGTGAGCTGATCCCGTAGCAGCCCTAAGGGTGTTTTTTGGTCTCAGTAACTAAGGGATTTTGGTTTTAATGACCTCAGAGGGGAATGAAATGAGATCTTGATCCTGCTTATGGTGAGCAAGAGAACTAAGATTTCTGTATAAAAGCCAAGTTCTTAGAAAAGCTCCACATTCTGTAAAAGAGTTAACTAGAAAATACCAACCCAACAGCATAAGGATAAGGGAAAGAACATTTTTTTGTCCTGATCTGGTCTCTCAGTGGGAAGAAAGCATCTCATGGGCTTATGCTTACACAGCTTTAGAGATCAAATTTAAGCTTTCTTCAGAACCCCTTCACATCATAAATATACATAAAATAATGGCTTCGTTATGGCTTCATATGGCTGTAATATCCTTAGAGCATCTGGCAGATGCAAAAGAAAAATCAGTTTGGAGAGATACACCTTCAATCCAGGCTGCATAAGTTTCCTACAGATTAAGTCCTCTACACATGAGCTCACAATGAAAAATTACCAAATATGTGAGGAAACTACTTAGCTTCATGAGTTCAGCAGATATGATAAATAATAGGTTTCAATGTTTGAGAACATCAGATGATGCAAATGTAGGACATGAATGACATACTGAGTATGATTAAGATGATTAAAAGCATAATAGATCATGAAAAATAAGCAGAGAAAATAAAACACTATCTAAAATGAACCAAATAGTACCTATCAAGAGCCCCAATTATAGGGGGGAAAACTGACAGAACTGAAGGGACAAACAGATAATTCAGTAATAGTAGTGGGAGATTTCAATGCCACACTTTTAGTAATGGATAGAGCAAGTAGGCAGATCAACAAGGAAACAGACCTAAGTGGCATTTATAGAATCCTCTACCTGCTAACAGTAGGAGAGACATTCAAGTACACATGGAACATTCTCCAGATTCAACCATACGATGACATAAAGCAGGTCTCAATCAATTTGAAAGGACTGAAATAATACAAATTCTGCTTGCCAACCATAACTGAATGTAATTAGAAAATAAGCACAGAAGGAAATTTATAAAGTTCACAGGATATTAAACAATACACTTCTAAATAACCAATGGGTCAAAGAAGAAATGGAAAGAGAAATCAGAAAATACCTTGATGTAAGTGAAAACAAAAACACAACATATCAAAACTCAGGATATGCAGCTAAAGCAGTGCACAGAAGGAAATGTACAGCTGCAAATGCCTATATTAAAAAGGAAAAAAGGGGCCTCCTGGGTGGCTCAGTCAGTTAAGTGTCCAACTTCAGCTCAGGTCATGATCTTGCAGTTTGTGGGTTCAAGCCCTGCATTGGGCTATTGGGCTCTTCACTGCTCTGCTTGGGATTCTCTCTCTCTCCTCCATTCTCTCTGTCTCTCTCTCTCCTCTCCCCACCCTCCTTCCTCTAAAAATAAATGAATAAAGTTAGGGGGGGAAAAAAAAGAAAAAAGTATCAAATCAATAACCCAGCTTTCCACCTTCAGAAACTAGGAAAAAGAGGAGTCAATTAAGCCTAAGGCAGAGAGAAGAAAGAAATAATTAAGATTAAAGCAAAAATTAAACAGAAAATAGAAAATAGAGAAAACAGTGAAACCAAAAGCTGATTCTTTGAAACAATCGACAGTATCAATAAGCATTAAGTAATCCTCATTCGCCCTGAAATTTCATTATTCTACAGGTCTACATTAATTCCACCTGGGAATTAACTTCTCTGGGCTGTAGCTCACCCCCCTCCCCTACACCGCCTAGTTCACCCTTCCCATTTGTCCCCCTCATATAACAGCATTAAGTCATAAACATTCGCAAAGCTCACATACACACACATATACATACACATACACAAGGAAGAAAGTAAATGATGAAATCAAAGCGAAGAAAAATTTCAGATAAACAGTATCTTATTTGTTTATTTAAGTTTATTTATTTAAATATTTATTTAAATTCAAAATTAGTTAACATAGAGTGTAGTATTAGGAGTAGAACTCAGTGGGGGCACCTGGGTGGCTTAGTTGGTTGGTTAAGCATCTGACTGCAGCTCAGGTCATGATCTCACAGTTTGTGAGTTCAAGCCCCACATCGGGCTCTGTGCTGACAGCTCAGAACCAGGAGCCTACTTCAGATTCTGTGTCTTCCTCTCTCTCTGCCCCTCCCTTGCTTGTGCTCACTCACTTGCTCGCTCTCTCTCAAAAATAAATAAAAAGATTAAAAAAATTTTTTAAAAGAAAAAGGAGTAGGTAGAACCCAGTGACTCATCACTAACATCTAACACCCAGTGCTCATCCCAACAAGTGCCCTCCTTAATGCCCATCACCAGTTTCACCCATCTACCCACCTCCCTCCAACTACCTTCAGTTTGTTCTCTGTATTTAAGAGTTTTTATGGTTTGCCTCCTTCTTTTTTATCTTTTTCCTTCCCTTTCCCTATGGCCATCTGTTTCGTTTCTTAAATTTCACATATTAGTGAAATCATGTATTTTTTTTCTGACTGCTTTATTTCACTTAGCATAATACACCTTAGTTCCATCCATGTTGTTGCAAATAGCAAGATTTCATTCGTTTTGATTGCAAAGTAATATTCCATTGAATATATGCACCATATCTCTGGACAAAGACTTTTATAAATAAAATCCAGCACACGCAACAAGCCCCCTACATACTGTACTGAGATGGGCCAAAAATTATGAAACTGAGCTTTCCAACTCTCTCCTGCAACCCCTTCCATACTTCACCAAGAAAAGGGAGTAAATCCTCTCCAAAGATTCACAGGATCCACGAGTTAGGAAACAAACGTCACAGCAGTATGTTGTGGTGCTATTTAAGAGAATCTCAGTTTCATGTGATGGAGCAAACTGAGAGGTTTCCCCTTGGATGCAGGGTTCAGGGCCATTGAAGAAGCACCGCAGGCCCTTGAGTGTGAGCACTCTCTGCCCCTTCTCATTTGACCTGGATTTCTCATTGCCTTGATATGCACAGTGTGCTCTTGGTGGAAAAGTGCTAATTAAGGTTTCATAATCATACGGACCTGCAGAGTATTCCACTAGCCCATTTTCCCAAACTGACAGAATGCATCAGGAAATCGACATGCAGGTAGCATCCTGAGGATAGTTCCTATAAAAACGCACCCAGGCTCTGAACAAGTGGCATTTTTAAAAGATGAGTAGATGTAAGGGAACCAAGATACATCATAATATTACCAAATTTATACTCTAGGCCACAAAAAGTCAATTACAAAAATCTGCAAACATTTAAAAACATTTTTTTACATTTATTTATTTTTGAGAGACAGAGACAGAGCACAAGTCGGGGAGGGGCAGAGAGAGAAGGAGATACAGAATCCAAAGCAGGCTGTCAGCACAGAGCCCGAAGCAGGGCTTGAACTCACAAACCATGAGATCATGACTTGAGCCGAAGTCAGACGCTTAACTGACTGAGCCACCCAGGTGCCCCTGCAAGTATTTTTAGAGAAGTGCTACATTTGGCAGACTTTAGAAAGAAATTTGTAAAGGATTTATATTTATAGAAAAAAAAGACGTATGATCATCTTAGTGCACCAGGTATTTAAATGTTCAATCTAGTCTTTAAACTATCAAACACCTTTCTGTCAATTTTGAAAGAGAGAAAGCTTAGTCAAGAAAATAGGAACAATTCAATTGATTCCTAAAACAATTGCTCAAGGAATTATTTAAATACATCAGAAAGACTTCAAAAACCAAAGAGCAATATATGTTTTCTAAAAAAAAAATTCCAGGCAACATGTGATAACATGAGCTTTTCCTGACAATCCAGTACAACTGCAATTTCGGATCTAAAGGTTAGGTCATCAAATCATCAGAGACGATTTATTAAGCACCCCAGGAGTGGGGCATGCAGGAGCGTGGTGTGGACTAGTGATGGTGGGATTCACGCTCATCAACACACATGTGAACAGCCTAATCTCTGCTTGTGGGAAACAATAGAATGGCAACATCCAGCACAGAAATCATTTGGCAAACAAACAAACAAAAAACCAATCAATCAAATAAATATAACTAGTTATATTTACAGAAATTTACCCATGTGCTCACCTCAACCCCTGAAAAATTTATTCCTCTGAATTCTATCCATTCATGGCATTTAGGGTACACATCTGTGATTCTCAGATTTTTTTTCTTTAAGAGTTGAGACTGATATCCTGTCATAGCTTGTCTGATTACAGCTGTAACATTGTTGAAATCCTCAAAGGCATAAATGGTAAATATTTATCACTTAATTAATGTTAATATTTTAGGATGTTTATGACAACTCTCAACGTGATTGACAATGTGCAGGGGGTACAGCAAAACCGGGAGTTGGATTTCACGATGCAGAGCACTGGGGACAATGAAGAATGGGCTGAAATTAATCCAGACCCTGAACAAAGCTCACTATCATTTAATTAATGTGACAGAAAGTGCTATCAGTCAAGACTTTTGGCTACTTATGGGGTAATATGGGAGCCAACAGGCGAAGATGCCGAGTTTTAGGATACGCAGTTTGGCGGGCTGCTTTTTCCCAGAGATGGTCACGATAGTATGTCCTGCGCCACGTGCTCTTCCCACAGTGGGGGAAGCTCTTCCATTAAGAGGTGGCGTCTAACTGTCCTCCCCTGAATCTGCCCTGTCCTGATGACCCACTTGTTACCCATCGAATGAATTGAATGATATTGCTGAGTTCTGTGACGTCAGAAAAGGCTCTGGAAGCTTCTGCCTGGTTCTCAGGTGACATGTACTCTGAGAGAAGCCACCTGCCATATAAGGAGTCCAATTATCCTGAGAACACCAGGTGGAAAAGGCCACAGAAAGGTAGGTGCTCCTTTAGATAGTCCCACCTGAGCCCAGCTTTTCATCCATTTTTTTTAATTTTTTAATGCTATTCATTTTTTTGAGAGAGAAAAAGAGAGAGAGACAGAGCATGAGTAGAGGAGGGGCAGAGAGAGGGAGATGGAATCTGAAGCAGGCTTCAGACTCCAAGCTGTCAGCACAGAGCCTGATGAGGGGCTTGAACCCATAAGCTGTGAGATCATGACCCAAGTCAGGCTCTTAACCACTTAACCAACCCAGCCAGCCAGGCACACTTCATCTGTTCTGATTCTGTGCCCAATTCCAAAGTGTGGGATTTTTTCCACACTAAATAATTTTCCAACACCAGCCAGATGTCCTACAATTCAACTCAATCCTGACACTATCTATCTGCATACAGCATCAGGACCCCACAGGTTAACAACACTGCAACCCCCTTCAGATGCCCATCACAAATCCAGATTGTCACCTGGGCTTCTAACCAACAGGCCACAGATGAGAAATTCCAATGATCCCCATGATGGGTTCAATTAATTTGCTAGAGCGGCTCACAAAACTTAGAGAAACATTTTACTTGCTACATTACGGGTTTATTATAAAAGGAACAGCTACACTATCACATCCTGTGCAATGTATCCATGCTCTCTAAGTTTGCCACTTTATATGTGTTCACTCACCTGGAAGCTCTCGGAACCCCATCCTTCTGGATTTTTACGGAGGTTTTATTACCTAGGCATGACTGATTACGTCATTGGCCATAGGTGACTGATTTACCCTCCAGCCCCACCTCACCTCTAGCCCCTGGGTTGGGGTAAGGGTGGGACTGAAAGTTCCAACCCTCTAATAACTTAATCAGATTCCCTGGCAACCAGCCTCTAGCCTCAGGTTACCTAGACTTTTTCCAAGAGTCCCTTTATTAACATTAAAAAGAAGTTTATTGGCCTTATCACTTAGGAAATTCCAATGGCTTTAGGAGCTCTCTGCTAGCAACACAAAAACCAAACTTATTTCTTATTATAAATTACAATGCCACATCTATCCCACCAAAATATCAGAAGTATATGCTGTATTACACTTTCCAGAATAACAATCCACAGGCCGAGAAGCACTGGGTGACCTGAGTCCATACCACAGGGAGCAAAAGAATAACTCAGCCAAACCCTGACTGAATTATCAGACTCCTCAAATAAGAGATAATAGAAATGGTTACTGTTTTAAGCACTAATTTTACAGTTTTCTCACACAGCTGTAGATAACCAAAACCTGCAGGTAAATGTTACCTTACAACATGAGGAAACCTCTGTGGACCCATCTACAAACAAGGGCTATATGTTCTTCTCCGCAAAATCTCTATGGGACTCCACATGGCCTGGGCCCCAGCCATGCAGGGCTGATTTGCTCTCTCTAAAAGTGTTTATTTAAATGCCAGGTGACCCTAGTACATTTAGGCACTTGTTTTCACATCATTAACCATTTGACAGGGACGATTAGAGTACAGAGGACACCAACCTATGAAAAGCTTCACACCACAGAGTGTTAGGGTAGGGAGTTCGTCAGGTCCTAACAGGGTTCCCGGAGGTCAGCAAGAGGAAGTCACAGCCACCAGCCAGCTGTAAGGAAAGTCAGAGGCCAGTCCTGGAAGCCCAGGAAGCTGGATCAAACCAGACAGGACCAAGATGGCAGATGCCTTGACAGAAACCCCCTGACCAAATTAGGAAGAAAAGGCAAGAAATCCTGCTTCCCACCCCAAGTAATAAATATTCCGCCCCCTAGGTCAATTAAAAAAAAGGAAACCCAATGCCCAGGATGGTCACTGCGCTTATGCTCTTGTGCGTTTGCTCTCGCACGCTCTCACTCTCTGTCTCCTGCCTCAAAAGTGTACTTCTCACTTCAGTAAACCTTCACTCTTGTGTCACTCACCTGCTATGCTGCACCACAGTGACAAGACCAAGAACCTTTGGCCACTCCTTCCAGTCTGGCTGGGTCGAGGCCGCAGGGCCCAAGGACTCCCCTGTTCACCTGGCAACAAGAGGAGGAAGCAGAAAATAAAATAAGACACTTCTGAAATTCTCCTATGAGTTGGTGAGTAAATCTATCTTGTTCTACATAAAACTTAAAAAATGTCTTCACTAATGGGTTACCTGGGTGGCTCGGCTCAGGTCATGATCTCACAGTCTGTGAGCTCAGGCCTCGCGTCAGGCTCTGTGCTGACAGTGCAAAGTCTGGACCCCACTTGGGAGTCTCTCTCTCTCTCTCTCTCTCTCTCTCTCTCTCTCTCTCTCTCTAAATAAACATTAAAAAATTAAAAAAATATATATTCACTGATGAAATACAGAAACTAAAGACAGTTGTCAACTCTGTGTTCTCTAAATGCTGATTTGTAATTCAGAATACATTTCTCCAAACATTTCTAGCCAGAGACCTAATAATACTAATCTTAAACTATGGGCCAGAGTCAGGAGCTAAGGAAGAGAAAGAAAAATGAATATAGTATTCTCTCTCTTCTCTAAGAGCAGGACCAGCCCTAGAAAAACTTTAAGAAGGCATAGTTTTTCTTCAGTCCTCTGATAATGTAGAATCCCTTCTTGGGTTCCCGGGACCCTAAGGTCACCCCCTGATGGTGGAATCACATCCAGGCCCACCCTCCACTCTAGCACCTTCTGCCCCCATGCTGCTGACTTTAAAATTACTTATCTAATTTCTTCCCCCAGCCTACCAGGGAACAAATTCTTACTGATACATAAATGGTTGATTGGCTCTTTCTGCCTGGATTTACATGACTAGGATTTCAGGCTGCTTAGCTAAGTGAAGCAAAAATGACCAGGAGGGCCAGCCGGCAGGCAGAACCATTCTACTTCAGTGTCTTCGGGCCTTACACAGGGACTTCTCTCCTTCTGAACCCGTGGACTATCTCCAGCTGCTAGAGGCGGCAGCAACCAGACAACTCTAGTGGGGTCAGAGTGAAATCTGGAGGTAAACTCATCCGTGTTTGGGTAGTTTGTAAACTGAAAACTTCACGGGTAATGTTAATCCCAAGGGTTTAACAGAGGCTAGTTCTAAGACCAGCATCCTCTGCTTAACCACCTATTCTCTGGAGAAAAAAAAACCCTGATTGGCCTTTGCCAACCTCCCTGGTGTAAATATTCCCACGAACCATATCCGACTTTAAGATACTCATGTGCCACCACTGAATGTGGAACTAGGAGGTGATGTGCAGTGCTTATCCTGTTAACCCAGCAGGACCCACTCTAGCCCCCACTACCAGCATCTGCGGCAGTCATGACCTACTTCCAAGCCCAAGCAACCAAGATAATCTGGACATGGGATTCCATGTGGAGACCATTTTTTAGAGGAAGCTGGTCCCTGAAGTCCAAAGGATACCCTTCTACCCTTGCCCATGCAGCCCTGCTTAGTTCCTTAGCTCCAAAGCCCTTTTCTTCTCCCCCCTAGAACCTCTTGGTTTCTAACTCATTGCTAAAAGCCAGTGACTGCAATGGGCCCCTTTCTGGTTAACATGGCCCTGGTTTGCTTTGCGCACCCAAGTTTTTGTCCCCACCACTTGCCCATCCTCCAAGTGAGTCTTGGTCCCAGGCCTCTGTCCCAAGAGACTAGGTGGAGCCCCAGCACAAACTGATTCCTATGGCCAGAACCCCACTCCTTGCTGAGTGGCATCCCCAGAGCTGATTCAGGCTGGTCTGTTTGGGGAAGGAAAAGGACTCTAACACATCTCGAGTGTCCTTGATGTCTCATACATCTGGCCAATGTGGGACGTGGAGTCTTCCTGCATCATAGGTGAAGGTGATGAGACCTAGACACAATCCCAAGGCCAGACAACTGATTAGGGCAGAGCCAGATTTCAAGTCAGATTTGGTGAGGCCAAAGACAGTCTCTCTAACTGTAATGCCCACTCCATCCCCAACATGTTTGTGGTTTTCAACTGATTCCCCAGGAACTTAGAGTCCCAAGCAGATGACTTAAGGACACTACAAATATTTTATGCAAATTCTGTATCTTCAAGTATCTTAACCATTGTCATAAAACCACACAAGTCAAAGCAACATGCAAAGTCAGTGTGTTTTATACCAAATACGGCAACTTGCGCTGCGAGGTTAGTGCATCTGGACCTCAAAGTAAAATTTCCTCATTATCTCATTAACGATTTTACACTTTTTATTTAGAAAATTGTGCACATGAACAGAACTAAAGCCAATTCATTGCATCATGGCAAGTGCTGAAGCTTTGGTATTTTTTACAAGTAAGTTGAGTGACACTTCAGCTCCACTGGTTGGGGGAGATGGCACATAAAATAAGGAACCGCTCCTTACTTTCTCTGCATTTCAAGTTCTCATCACTTATGTCTCAACTGCACATTGTACTCTGCTCCCTGCAACATCTTTTCTTCATAGCCTCAAAATTGCTGCCCTTTTATTTAAATCACAGAGCACCCCTGACAAATGGACTTACTTGTGTGTGGACTTACTGGCTGTTTCCACAGTTTTGCTCTCCCCCACCCCTCAAATGTCAGCTCCAGGAAGGAAAGGACTTTACTCTGTTTATCACTACATCCAGAGCACTTTGACTACTGCCTGGAGTATCCTAGGTGCTCAACAAAAAGTTTTTGAATGAGTGGATAGATGAGCAAATGTATGAATGAATAAATAAAAGTGACTGGCTGCTTTGAAATTTTGAGTGTCTCTGTGGCACAGACAGGTACGAAGATATATGAGAGTTTTTTAACGATATTGCTGAACATCCCATAATGTTGCAACATAAATTTGAAAAGTGTTTTCTACCATACAGTTGTGATTTTAAACTAGCTGAAGAAACCACTCACGAGCTCCCTCCCCTCCTACATTTACTAATTAAGGAACGCAGGCAGTTCTTCGTCACAGAGGAATTCAACTTTGGAACGAAAATATCTCACCACTTCTCTCTCAAACCTTTGGACCAGTGGCATTTAAGAGTATACTGAGATCACATGGGGCACGTGGATGGCTCAGTTAGTTAAGTGTCAGACTTGGGCTCAGGTCATGATCTCAGTTGTTGAGTTCAAGCCCTGCGTCGGGCTCTGTGCTGACATCTCGGAGCCTGGAGTCTGCTTTAAAGTCTGTGTCTCCCTCTCTCTCTCTGCCCCTCCCCTGCCTGCTCTCTGTCTCTCTGTGTCTCTGTCTCTCTCAAAACTAAAATAAAAACATTAAAAATAATTTTTTAAAAATGTGTGCAGAGATAAGACAAACATTCAGAAATTAATATGTACAACTAATACCTGTGTGACTCAGGTTTTTTTTTCAATATTATGCTACCTAATAAAATGCAGACATAATTGAAACACCACGACTGATCTAAGACTGCAAATATTATCCCCCCCCAAAAAAGGCTGATTTCAAAGGCTGTGTTGATCTAAAAAGCCTCACTTTTCTTACTATCTGGTTTACAATAATTATTGTACATCTGAACTTATAAAATTAATTCATTCCAATCAAACAAACCTCATCTGTTTTATAAGTCAGGTTTCTTTTATCATTTGAGGGAAAAAGAGAATTCTGCGAAAAGAAAGTCAGGGGTAAAAACAATGGCCCTATCTCGCAGAGTGTCTGTTCCCTGAGCTGCAGCCACCATGTGCTATAGGACACTCTGGATGGCGCAAGGACATGGCCCTTGCCCGCAGAAGCCCCCTGTGGCACATCACTGACGTCCACTTCGTGGACAGGACCAGTGTCCAGCCCGTTCCTGTGGCGCTGACTCACAGGGGTAAGAACAGGATGAAGGTGCAAGTGTGGAGCCACAGGGACCAGGTTCCCTCCATCTCTGCCACTCACCAGTTGTGAGGGCACAACTTAACTTCTCAAGCAACACCTCCTTCATCTGGCAAAATCATAACGTTAACCACTTCACAGAGTTATTGCAAGAATTAAGCAGGTAATGTGACCAGAACAAAGCATTCAGAACAGATCTGGGGTGATATTATCCCATTTGTTATTTCTATTTTTATTAGCATTATGTTTTAGTTCTTAGGTTCAATTCATGTACATAAGGCACCTTGCTTATGTCTGTTTGACAAATGTGTTCAGAAAAGTCCAAGAAAATAATAATGAAGTGTAAATAAGCAGAAAAACATAAAGGATTATATAATGGATTGCAGTATCACCAAGTTTTGTCATTTTGTATTTGATTAGTACACTGTTCCTGAAGGGTATATGCAGCCTGAGTGTTCCAAGTGGAAAGGAAGGGCCCAACCATGCAAACCATTGATCACTGATGCACATTTGATCTCCCCCACCATTCCTCACTGCTTATCTGTGGACTGTGTTGAAAGCAGTAAAACAAAAACATCCAAATGCTCCTAACTTAAAAACACAACCATAGCATTCATATCCTGAGATGGGAAGAAGTTTGAGAAGTCACAGTGCCCTAGCCCTGCCTTCTGGGAAGGTGACTTGAGAGGGTTTCACTGGCTTCCTAAGGAAGAGATGGTACTCAGAGGACTCCCTGGATTACAGGTAGGATGGCTAAACCACATGGTGCCCCTGGGAGCCTTCCCACAGCTGGCACTCTGCGATCCAACCTCTGAAAAACGGGAATGGGGGCTCCCCTCCAAGAGCCAGGCTCCCCCTCCCCACCCTGCCACCACCGAGCTTGAGCTATCTGGGATGTGGCAAAATTAGTTACACCTACCCCAGTGCCCATGGGCCAGGGCCCTTCTGCCCTCACGCCATGGTGGGCTGGGTTGGGACCCTAAAGAAAACCAAGGCCACTCTCTTTAGAAGAAGCTCTGACTTCAACCAAACTCCCACCCTGGCTCTTCTCAGATCCATGGTGCACCCTGACCCTTCTGCCTAAAGAATCACTGCCTCAAAGAGAGGGAAAAAGCGCAGGAAGAAGCCAAGAGGCCGTTGAAAACTCTTTGCCCTTCCCAGCAAATGGTGACAACCCTCAGCTTGGCACATTCATTTGTGCCCCTAGCTAACACCTACGATGTTAGGTGCTGTGCTAGGCACTGGGCATTTGAAAAACGGATCAAGCAGAGCACCTGACTCAACCTGCATACAGTGTAGGGAGAGACACAGCACAGACTAGGGGGGAAGCAAAGGGGCTGTGAAGGCTTCCTAGCCCAGCGGGAGTACTGTCCAGGCAGGCGCCTCGGGAAGAAGACTGAGATGGAGTCAGTGGGTAGGACTTATTAAGAAGTGCCCTGGGAGTGACATCTGTGGAAGGGACAGGACAGAAGTGAGTTGGGCAGAGGGAGAAACCAACTCATGACAGAATGACACAGACCCAGTGACAGCCTCATCTGACACCATGGGGATCCGAACTTTAATCCAGTGGAGTTTTCCCTATATACAGACCTTTATACTCCTGCACCAACCTGTCATTGTGTTGAGCCACACTGGAAGAGCCATGGCCTTGAACAGGCCAGTTCCCAAACTTCTGAGTATGTGGCCCCCTTCATTCTGGACCATCTCCCAGGGAGTCTTGCTTTCCAGAACACATTTTAGGTCTCCAGTCTTCAATGTCCCAATCTCAGAGATCATTTGTTTCAAGGGGTTGACTGTGATCAGCTAGATGGTTGCCTAGGGTGGAGCTACCCTTCAGGCCAAGTCACGAGTCACCAGAGAAAGCTGTGTGCCCCATGTGAGGCCTTAGCTGTCCAAGAGCTGGGACCCAGCTCCGCTCCTACACTATCTGAGACGAAGGTAGGGCTACCCCAGGAACATCCTGAACTAGCCAGGATGCTCTCGGGCAACAGGTTTACAACCTCTACTCAAACTGGTTTAAGAAAAAAAGTAGGGTAAGT
Organism: Suricata suricatta; assembly: GCF_006229205.1. Taxonomy (NCBI): domain Eukaryota; kingdom Metazoa; phylum Chordata; class Mammalia; order Carnivora; family Herpestidae; genus Suricata; species Suricata suricatta. The sequence goes on along the minus strand of NC_043704.1, from coordinate 124,919,467 downwards.
GCGTATTGCCTTGTGTACCTGCAAAGTCCACAGACAGGTCTAGCTGCAGGAGAAGCTGAATCCAGGGCCTTGCTCCCTTTCCGTCTCTCACCTCTGCTTTCCCCTGTGTCAGCTGCATTCTGAGGCACGCTGTTTCCTAGCAGTGCCAGTTCAAAGCTCCAGGCTTACTTCTGCCATCTTAACAACCCCCATTAATAAAAATAGTTTCCATTCTTCCATATTTCCTATAAAAATCCTGGATTTATTTCTTACAGGCTTGGCTGTCATCACATACCCAACCCTGAACTAATCCCTACGCCCAGAGGAATGGAGTGTCTGATTGTCTACATCATTGACACATGCTGGGGAAGGAAGGTGTCACTTTCCCCACATTACATGGGCTGGCAATGCTCCCCAGGGGGAAAACCAAGATGCAGCCTCAGAAGAGGAAATGGATGTTGGACTGACAGTAATAGACCACTACAACACCATTTTCTGCCACAGTTTGTAGAGACTGTGCTGGACTCATTCCTCACTTTACAGCCTGACAGAAGTAAAAGAGGGCCTGCACTGGGGCCCCTCCCTTCTCTTACTGTGTCCAGTGTGACATGAATGGTCATCTGTCCTGCTGCACTGAAGAAGCACTAGGGATGGAGGTGAGCAGGGCTGTCTGCATAATGACCACAAGGTTCCTTCTAGGCCCTGGCTGGGCAATTTACTCCCAAGGGTCCATGGAATGAGTTTTGCAGTAGAGACATGGAAGGGGGCCAGAAAGAGGGAGAAAAATAAATACATAAAAACCTAAAAAACTGTGTTAGTCATTAATTCAACTTCCTTTACAATCAATCCTCTCTGGCAGGGAGGAAAACTAGCTGTCAGACTCATAGATTATGTGAGGCTGAACGAGGGACCTTAGAGACTTTAAGCCCAGGCTTCTACCCTGCACAAGGCATCCCCTCAGCAGGCTCCCTGATAGGGGTTTGAATACCTCCAATGACAGAGGACTCATTACCACACAAAATACCCTCTTTCATAGCCAAGCAGCCTATTTTGAGCCAAAATCTACTGCCCAGAAATCCACCCTCTAATCTTATTTCTGCCCCCAGCATGATCCGAACCCCCTTGCACTGGTGTTCCCCACCCCACTTCTGATGCAAGTGCTGCTGGGACACAAATAAATAGTGACAACCAAGCAGACACTTGTGAATGTCATAAAGCTTTATGACCATGGGCCTTTTAGAAAGACTGATCACAGGCCAGGACTTCAAACAGATCTTTGGCTTTTCCCCACCTTCGATTCACTGCTGGTGGTTTGGATCGTGACTGGCCCTTGGGAATCTGATTTGCCTCTTATTTCCAAGTGAACACTAGTGCTGTTGGCTCTGATGTGGTATCACTGGACCTGATCCTGTCTTGTTTCACAGCTACAGAGGCCTGACAGCTCCTGACCATTCTCTGTCCCAGAGTTTCAGGGCACTCAGACTTCTCTGCTGTCTAACTAACTATGGGGCTTCCTCTGGCCCACTGATGCCTCTGTGTGAATCCATAGGTTCCTGTTCTTCTGGACCTGAGCATGCCAGGCCATGTGGCTTCGTGGTGCAAAGAGAGCAGGGCCCTAGTCCTCCTGTGTGCTTTGTCTTCAGGCAACGAGCAACCTGCACAGCTCTGGGCGGCAGCCGTGACTCGCATCTACCTGATTGGCGCTGACCATGCAGGGGCCCACTGGCCACAGGCTTTCTCCCCAGGACCCGCCAGCCCAGAGCCGATCTCTCCACAGCCTTCTGTAGTTAGATTCACTGTCTGTGCTGGCCCAGACCTGGGGCTCATGAGAGCTGGAACATGTCATAGGACTCCCTGAACTCCTCCCAAAATAATGAGCTACAAGGAGGAAGAAAGGAGAAACCAGCTCTCCACACCCTTGATGGCAGAACCTTGAATGGGTGAGGGTTTGCTTGACTGATTTCGGCCCTGCCTCTTCAGCACTTGTCTGTTCAATCAAAAGAAGTGATTTATGGGCTCCTCTGTCCAGCACTCTCTGCTTCTGCCCTAATGGGTCTTAATCAGCAAGGACGGCTACTGAGGAAGAGAGGCAGGGAGGGGCCCCTCATTCCTGATGGGGAAAACCCTCTCCCCTTTGCAGATTTTCCCTTTTCCCTGCTGACCCAGAGCCACCCTTAGGCCTTGACCCTGGCAGGCCCAGATGGGGCCAAACCTCTGCCAGAGCTCCTCAAATAAGAATGAATGGCCACTTGGCAGGAATCAATGAGCCCAGGGAAGGGCCTCGGGAGGGGAGCAGGCGCTGCAGCCCTGTGACAGGGGTCACACGCTTTAATGTGCACACTGTTGACAGTCCCTCCCGCTGCCCTCCCCTGCCTCCTCTACTCCGCATAGAGATGGGCTGGCCGTACCTGCCTTAGGTGTGTGCCCAGCAGGGTGGCAGGGGAAGGGCCCAGCCACGCAGTACACAAGGCCTGCTTTCCTGTGAACAGTGTTGGCTGCACGCGGAATTACACTGCCGAGGGGCAAGCAGAATGGATGGCGAAGGCTGACAGGCCCGGAGACCCCAGAGCAATTTCACTTGGTTTTGATTCATGGCTTGTCAGAGCGCTAACCAAATAGTCCATTTTCATTTTCGCCCTCCTCTCTCTCCCATTGACTGGCATCATAATTGAAAACTCTGGCATGAAGGGCTGAGGCCACCTGTCTGCAGGGCCCTCCATCCCACCTGATCAGAATGTCTTGCTCCTGAAAGAAGGAGACAAAGGGGAGCATCAGCAAGTAGATGGTATGAAGATGGGATGGCCCTCCATCCCACCTGATCAGAATGTCTTGCTCCTGAAAGAAGGGGACAAAGGGGAGCATGGGCCACCGTCCGCTGCCCCTCCGTGTTCTGGGACACTCCCGCCCTGTGCTCTCTGCCTGTGCAACTCTTCTGCCCCTCTGCTCAACTCTGAGAAGGATGCAGGGCCGGAAAGGTGGGCTGAGTCTGAAATCATTCTTTCACTCCCTGTTTGAAAGGCTGCCCTGAAGCAAGCCGGCAAGAGGAGAGCTTTACAATAAAGTGTCAATCAAACTTGGGGAATTTAAAAGCTTTCCATTCCCATTTAAGTATCTCTTAAAGGCTAGCCCAAATAATAATAACACTTAATATTATTGAGCCCTTGTATCCTGCCAGCTATTCTAAGGTTTATACATAAATTAGTTCATTTTCTCTTGGTAAAAACACTATGTGCTATCTATAGATAAGAAATTTACTTGAGGTCTGTCAAGAACTATTAAAGAGCTGGATTCTGGGGTGCCTGGGTGGCTCAGTCGGTTAAGCATCTGACTGTTGGTTTGGGCTCAGGTCATGATCTCAGAGTTTTGTGAGGTCAAGCCTTACATCTGGCTCTGTGCTGATAGTGCAGAGCCTGCTTGGGATTCTCTGTCTCCCTCTCTCTCTTCCCCACCCCCACTCACACTAACTCTGTCTCTCTCAAAATAAATGAATAAACTTTAAAAAAAATTTTAAAAACCTGGATTCCAGTCTAGCCAGACATCTTAACTTGTGTGTCATGCTTCTCTGACCTCTAAGATCAAGCCCTAAAGTACATAGGTACATAAATGGATGGATAGATACAGATGCATCAATACATACATAATACATAGATGATAGTTGGGTAGATAATTTTTTTAGTGCTAGTAAATACAAGAGTCTCTAGCAGTATACTAAAGGCTGAGGATGGTGCAAATGTGTGGTATATTTGTAGAAGCAGTGGCTGTCCAGACCCTCTGAGCTCACTGACATCATGCTGTGACCTTCCTCAGTCAGCTGACAGACATGGGAGTGAAGCCTGGCTGGACAGGACTGGGATGGAGAACTGAGGTGAGGGAGCGGGGTCTCCCACCTCAGGACAGTAACCTGCTGACCATCACAAAAAGAGTCAGAATGCCACCAAACGAGGTACTGTTGGCTGAGGTAGGAGTAGATGACTGGAGAACAGTAGAAATCTGAGTCAGGAACCAGCTGTGGGGACCTGTGCACATGGCTGGGACTCAGAGGGCACAAGATACCACACCGGGTACAACAGACAATACCTACAATTGAGCTTGAGTACCCCAGGACAGAACCCCAAACTGTATTTTTATCACACACAGATGATTCTGGTCCTCAGAAAGGAATGGGAACTGCAGATATAGAAAAATGAAGGTCTGGAAGAGCCCTATTCTCCTGTTAGCCTGTCCCCAGCTCACCTGCCTAGGCCATGTTTACTGCTGCTAACAGACTGTATGACTGTGCCGGCCCCTCCCCTGTCTGCCTTTTCTATACAGGCAGTCTGCTCACTCTCAAGCTTCAGGGCTGTTCATAATTGGTTTGCCCAGAATCCTGAATCCAGCAGGGTTTAAATTTGAAACCTCTCTAGCTTTCTACCACAGTTCTACACTCTGACAATCCGTCTTCCCCCAGCTCACAACACATGACTGAGACCCACCTATCCCTAACTGTCCTCACTGATGCCTCAGGGACAGGAGTCTCTCCACCCGCCTGTCATGAAGGCCATGCCCCAAGCAGTACTAGTTTATACAAGTGGTTATTGCTGCTGTAACTAATTCCCACAAATTTAATGGCTTAAAACAATACAAATTTATTATTTCATTGTTCTGGACGCCATAACTCTCAACTGGGTCTAACTGGACTAAAATCTAAGCACTGCATACCTTCGGGCAGCTATAGGGGAGAATCCATTCTTTGCCTCTTCCAGCGTCAAGAGTCCACCTACATTCCCTGGGTTGTGGCCCCACATGGCTCAGACTCTACCCCCACTATCACATCTCCTCTCACTCTGACCCTCCTGCCTCCATCTGACAGTGACCCTGTGATTACATTGGACCCACCCCAATAATCCAGAATATTCTCCCCAAGATCCTAAAATTAATCATGCCTGCGAAGTGGTGTTTGCTGTCTAAGGTGACTTATGCACGAATTCTGAGGATCAGGACATGGACAGTTTGGGTGGGGGCCATTATGTTGTGTACCACAGGTGAATAATGTGCACACCCACCCCTGCCTGTGGGCTGCCATGGACTCTGATGATGGTGCACACACTTGCCCACTTGGAAGGCTGAGGGGGGTGCTCCGAGTGGAGCTCTGACTGCTCCTGAGAGTCAAGGGAGGGAGACAACCATGGATGATGGTGGTGCGCTGTGCTGTGTGTGCGTGTATCTGCTTGTGTGCACACGGGTCGATGCGTGTCAGAGACATGGTGATCTGAAGCTCTGAAAGCAGTAGGTACAGAAAATGGCAAGCCCTGGAGAGAAGAAGGAACAGGAGCTTGGCGGCATTCTCTCTTAAAGTGGCATAATAAAACGCGCCTCTCAAATTCCCAAGACTCTTCACTGCCAAATCATTTCTCCACGGAAGCCTAAGAATTCAAGAATTCTCCCATCCTCACTTCACAGAGGTCTGAAGAAAACAAATTGCCTTCTGCTGTCCCCTGCTTGACTGCTGTTTAACTGCACAGGGAGGCCAGGTCGGCGGTCTCTCGAGCAGCCTGAACAGGGCCTCTAAATGTGGGTCTGCTAATGAGCCCCAGAACCGCTCCAGGCCTTTGGAAACTGGCTCTTCTGCTCTCTGTGTGGAAACATCTCTCCTCAACGCCCCTTCCTGAGCACACCTGGGGAAAGCCCCTGTGGAGGTGCTACGGGCTCAGCTGCCCACGGCAGATAAATCACAGGGCAGGATGGAGAGGCTCTGTGGAGGCCACTGGGGGCCTGGGAGGAGGGCCGCAGTGCCGAAGGGGTGTGGAGAGCATCTGAGAGAGAAGGGAGCCACCTTCTTGGCTCGGCTGCACTGCTGGGAAGGGGATCTGGGCCAGCGATCTGGGCTGAGACGGAAGAGACCCTGGAGGAGGGATAGCAGTGGTCTCTGCACAAAGCCCACAGCTCCTCCAGACCTGCCCAGCAGGGCTTCAGGGCAGATGGGGGCCCCAGACGCTCTCTTTGAAAGGAGTGCTGCAGGGTTTTTTGGGTCCATGAGGTACCTGGTTGACCTGGTACTTCTAGAGAGAGGACAAAGACACACACACACCCCTTCCCTGGGCCGTGTGAATTTCAAGAATGCTTCCGAGAAAATATCCACACAACCCAGCGGACAGCCCAAACCCATCTGGGCACTTGCAGGATGGAGGGGGACAATCTTCATTCTGTTCCAAATGAAATTAAATTTATTATGTTTCATTTCTGAGGATCTTTGTTTTCCTACCTGTGACTTTCTTCACACTTATTTCTTCCATTTACCTCTTGTTTTCCTCTCAGTATTATTTCTTAAATATCCCTATCTGTCTTACCTTCCCTTCTTCTCCCTCCCTCATGTTCCATGATTTCCTCTCAACTCCTGAAAAATATCTCCTTTCCCAAGAGATTTCTCTTTCCTATTTCCAAACCATCCCCTAAATACACGTTTTAATAAGCTCCCAACACTGATCTCCTTACAAATCATTCTTTGCCATTTTGCAATTGCACCACTGTCTTGGTTAAAATGAAAATTCCCCAGGGCACACAATAAATAATAAAAAGGAAAAACATAATCAAGAGGGTTATGATTCTAAGCTGAAGGAAATAATGTGAAACAGTTGGACTGTCCTTTGCAGACCTCATGTTCGCAATGCAGAAACAAGGGGAGATGGTGGGCAGGATCCTTCCTACACAAGCCCTCGGACGTTCTGGAAACTCTGTGCAGCAGTCTATGTTGAGGGGACTGAACCTGGGGAAATGAATATCTTTTCTTACAAAGACCTGCCCTTTGTGAGATTCAGGAAACATTCTTGGGGGAGGAAGAAAACCAACACAAAAGAAGATTCATGCCACATTAACAATATACGAGGTGCCAGGCATTTGGTGCACCCCACACTGGGACTGCAAGGGACAGACTGACAGCCCCTGCTCCCTTGGGCCTTGCAGGCAGCAACATGAGGATGAAGAGCAGTAGCCTAAAATGGAGACACAGGCACGACTCTATATTGCAGTCCTGCTGTGTCTGTGTGGCTTTGGACAAGTTGCTTAACCTCTCTGTGCTTCAATTTGCTCAACTGTGAGATGGAGATAGTAAGAGAATCTCCTACTGTTCTGAGGACAAAAAGAGACCATATCTATAAAGACCTGAGCCCAGTGCCTGGCACAGATGGGAACCCCATTATCAGAGTTCATAGGCCTCATGAAATCCTGTGGAGCCCGAGGCAAGAGTCAGCCACTTGGGCAGGGGTAAAGTGAGAGGGTACAGGGCATTACATGCGATCCCAGACATTGTGGCTAAAATGAGACCATGGAGACCCAGCCTGAAGTCTAACCCAGAGCCCTGTCCCTGTAGACGTGTGGCTTCTCTGCAGCATTGAGCACCGCAGAAAGTGAGCCTCTGTGAGTTTCCACCTGCACAGACGGGGCTCTTCTGACCAGGTGCCTTCCCTCGGGGGTCAGAAAGACACTTCTCCCTAACATTGCTAGTCCTGATATTTGGTATTTTATTTTGCAGGTGAAAAGCTGAGGCCTGGAGGACAGTGACTGGCCCAAGACCTTTCAAGAAAGCCAAGACAGCAAGATAAGACAGACCCCTGCCTGTTGACCGGATGGATGTGAACACACTGGTCACAACACAAGGTGGCAGGAACCTCCTGGAGAGCTGAGGACACTACTGTGCAGCAGCAGGAAGGCCTGGCCCTCTTGGAGGACACAGAGCACCGAGCACAGAGGGGTGTGCTCCCCCAAGTATCAACTGTCTTGTTTCTCAGTCAAATGAGGTCCAGAACCGACTTGCCCTCACCATTAGGAAGCAGGAGGAGGTGGGCCCTGGCTGCCTATGAGCCAGTGGTGGGCCTTGGACAAGTCACTTCTGGTCCTCAGACCTGAGTTTACTCAGGACTGGCTTGGGTTAGAATCAAGGTCTCAGACTCACCCACCAGCCAGTAGGATGCTGCCTCTCTCCCTTACTCTTGAACACCTTTAATGGACCAGCTTGCCCTCGCCAATCATCACAGGCTCTGCTATCCCAAACCGTCTTCTTCCCATCACCATCATTCATTGCCCGTCTGACCCCCAAATACATTTGATTTTGTAACCCCAGACAAGATTTCTTCCAGGGCCTTGTGACTCAAAGTGCAGTCTGTGACCCCCTAGCACCCAGCATTCCCTAGGAGCTTGCTGGAAATGCAGAATCCCAGGAACCACCCCAGACATGCTGAAACACAACCTCCATTTTAACAGACTGGTGTGCACATTAAACTGTGACAAGCACCAACTAGCCTAGGGGGCCCCCTCTGAGGTCCTCTGCAGCCAACTCCATGTCTTCTCTGCTTCTCCAAGCACATTGGGCACCCCCCAGACTCCACCCCCAAAAGGGACCATTCTGGGTACAGAGCACTGGAGAGCTTCCACTGGACTACAAGCGCACTTTCGCAAGTTCTCTTATACTGATGGTCTTAGCTTGGTCTTCAGAACGTTCCCTTTACAGATTCAGGGCCTCAAAGATGGGCAGATCAGCACCTATGGTAATCATAAGGTTGGTACCCTCATGGAAAACTGGGGAAGCTGGAGAGAAATGCAGACGTGGCAAATTTTAATCCTGCCGAAACATAATCAGCTTTTGCTTCTGCAGCAATTAGCATAATATTACCGATAATGTTTTACATGGCAATTTTGCTGTAAACATTTGTGCTAATTTGCCATGACCTAATTATTTTATGACATATAATTACAAAGTATTTTTCAAGTCGAATATTTTTGTTTTACATTTTTATAATCTTTTTCTGGGTAAAAAAAAAAAAAAGTAAAAATCAGCACTCCCCCAACTTGAAATATAGTTCTCTCTTAGCTGTTGTTTGTGACACCTTCCTTTGCTAAATAGGAGGAATTCCCTAGTGCTGGAACGCTGATGATCATGCATTTACTCGTGACTAATTTGAATTGGGCGTCACTGGATCTGCCTGCTCCATTATTACACTGTGAGATTGTCAACTTGACAATCCCAGCCTCCTACCAACACCCACTCCCTCCCAAGCACAGGCACCCTCAGAATCAAAAAGGGCAGTGGGAAGGCAGTAAATGCTCACAATGAGAGAAAGGAGGTTGGGTTTCATTTTTAATGAATGTGAAAGCTTTGGCTACGGGGAGAGCATAAACATTGCATTATCTTCCCTCAAATAGATTCTTCCTAGCAAAGTCTTAACTACTTCTCCAAATCCTCAAGATGTTACGTGAGCAGCCCAGCCATCGCTGAGTTCTGGGTGGTGGGGAGAAGGGGAGAATGCTGCTCTGGTCTCTGGCACGACAGTCCCTACATCAATCTAGCCTCTCTGGAGGTCTAACTGCAGGTAATGAGGTCCCTGGACCTTCTGTGGACAGCAGTAACTGTCTGACCCCAGACTCCTGGAATAGATTGAGGAGATGGCCAGTCAATGGAGGTTGGCTGTACCTACTGGGGCCATTCACTGAAGCAGGCACCCAGAGCCAGAGAATGTCCTGAGCCACACTCTCTAACCCTCCCATGAAAGGAGTGAACTCTCAGAGAATGGGACACAGAAAAGAGGGCCAGAGGCCAGAGGGCAGGCAGGGTGAGGGCTTTAAACACCATGAAAACAGATGGCAGCACAACAAGGTAAGGGCTTGACCACAGCAGGCATAGTCAGGAAGAGGCACAGATGTATCTCTGCACAGGGGTTTCTCTAGGACAAATGTCACCAACATGGGTTCATTTCATGCCCAGGTACAGTAGGTCAGAGCGTGGACTTTGTATCTGGATTCAGATCTTGCCTTCACCATCTACTCAACATGTAAACTGGAGCAAATTCTTAACATCTCTGTGCCTCAGCTGTCTTTTCTGTAAAATGGGAATGATAATGTTCCCTACATTCTAAAGTTTTTGCAAGGATTTAATGTTTTTAAAGCCTTTAGAACAAGCACTGTATAAGTTTTTGCAAAGTAAAATAAATTCCCCATTCTTACAGCTTTCCACCAAGAACAGCATCTGTGAGGAGTAGGTCCCACCAGACTCAAAGAGGTGAGCAGCAATGTAAGTTAGGTTTAGTAATTATTGAACTGATGATCATTAAACATTTGTTGCAAGAAATATTTTTGATTAAATGAAGGGAACATTTATAGAGCACATGCTCTGTGTTAGGCCCTGGCTGAGTCTTAGGGGAATACAAAGATGAATAAACAAAGCTGCAGCCTTGAAGAACCCACAGTCAGCAGAAGTAGACATGCAAACCAATAACAGTTGCACATAAAAAGGCAAAACTAATATGCACAGACAAATCACAGAAGAGGTAACAAGGCTAGCAATCTATGATTTCCTTGTTACCAGTTTGCATTTGTAACCCCAGATTTAATGAACTTCAAAGTTTTCTTTTTATCAGCTTTATTAAGGTATATTTTATGATTCATAAAATTCACCAGTTTTAAGTGCACTACATAATCAAACCTAACAAACATACACAGTCACACAAACACATTACAACCACAATACAGAACACTTGAATCACCCCCAAAAATTCCCTACATTCTTTCATAGTCTCCTTCCCTAGTCCTCAGATGCTGGCACCCTCTGATCTGTTTTATCACTATAACTTTGCTTTTTCTACAATTTCCTGTAAGTTGGATCACACATTTTATACCTTTAGTATCTGGCTTCTTTCACATAGCACAATGGTTGAGATTCATCCATGCTATTGTATGTATCAGTAGTCTGTTCCTTTTTATTGCTGAGTAGAATTCCATTATATGGATGCATGACAGTATACATTCACCAGTGATAGGTAGGTAGGTTGTTTCCAATTTGGGGATATTGCAGACAAATAGTCACATAAAAGTCTTTGAATTGATAGGTGGTTTCATTTCTTTACAATAAATACCTACCAGTGGGATTGCTAGGTCATATTTTGAGTGTTTGTTAATTTTATAAGAAACTGCCAAACTGTTTTCCAAGAGGTTGCCCTATTTTGCAAGCCCACGAGCAATGAATAAGAGCTAGGTTGCTCCCTATCCCCACCCACTCTTGGTAGTTCATTCTTTAGCCATTCTAACATGTGTAGTAACACTGTGGCTTTAACTTAAGAATGGAGGCGGGGGTCAGATCAGTTACTAATTGTGCTCAGCATGCTTTTCATGTGCTTCTTCGGTAAAACATCTGTTCAAACATTGTGTCCATTCTTAAGTCGGGTTATTTGTCTTATTATTAAGTAGTAGGAATTCTTTATGTGTTCTTGATAAAAAGCATTTTATCAAATATCAAACATCAGTTTCACAAATATTTTCTCCTATCCATGGCTTGCCTGTTCACATTGAGTTTCTAAGAAAAAAAGTTTTTAACCTTGACAAGGTTCAGTTTAACTTTATGATTCGTGTTTTTTGTGACACAATATAACTGTAGGCTACAGATAGTTTTCTTCTAACGGTTTTGTTGTCTTAGCTCTTACATTTAGGTGTCTGGTATATATCAAATTAGTGTTTATATATTGTATGAGAACCAAGAGTCATCATTTTGCATATGGATATCCAGGACTATTTGTTAAAAAGACTATACTTTCTCCATTGAATTACCTTGGCGTCTTTGTTGACAACCAATTGACTACATATACGAGAATTCTTTCTAGACTCTTCTGTTTCATTGTTCTGCATGTCTATCCTTATATCAATACCCCACTCTCTTGATTACTATAGTTTTATACCAAGTTTTGAAATAAAGTAATGTAAGTCCTCCAATTGTATTCTCTTCTAAAATATTTTGATTATTCTAGGTCCTTTGCCTTTCACATAAATTTTAGAAACAGCTCGTCAATTTCAACAAAACAGGCTGCTGGCATTTTGATTAGGACTGTGTTGAATCTATAGGTCAATTTAGGGATAACTGACATCTAAATATTGCATGCTTTGGCCCATGAATATGATCATTATCATAACTTGTAATGGGTTCATAACAAGATGATAATATAATTCACTTAACCATTCCCTACTCTTGAGTCTTTCTATTGTTTTCAGGTTTTCACTCTTTTTAAAAATTTTTTTAAAGTTTATTTCTTTATTTTGAGAGAGAGAAAAAAAGAGAGCACAATCAAGGGAGGGGAAGATAGAGAGGGAGAGAGAGAGCATCCCAAGCAGGCTCGGCACTGCCAGCATGAAGCCTGATGCAGGGGTTGAATTCATGAACTCTGAGATCATGACCTGACCTGAAACCAAGAGTCAGATGCCTAACTGACTGAGCCACCCAGGAACCTCAGGTTTTAACTCTTTTAATAATGCTTAGTTGATACTGTGTTAAGTGAAAGAAGCAGGATACAAAACTGCATGAAGGTTATAATTACAAATACATACACATATATATGTGTGTGTATACATATATACATTAAATAGACACAGAGATAAAATAAAAGGAAGCAAAACAAATTGAAAATATTGTATTGATTTTTTCCCTCTCTGCTTTCTAAATGTACTAAGACAGGAGTATGCAATTCACATGGGAATGAGGAAGTAGCTTCCAGCTATTTGAGGTAGTAGAGGTTAGAGACTGCATGACAAAAAGGTGGCATCTGAACACGGTCTAGGAGAATGCAGTTTTCCAGTACATGGCAGGAGAAGGGGAAGGGGAAATGCCAGGCCAAAGGAATAACATGAACAAGGGCTCAGTGGAGAGCATGGAAGAGAGCACCATGTTCAGGGAACCTGGAAATTCTGTATAGCTAGAGCAAAGCAGGATGGAGAGAAGGAGGCTGGGGTCAGACTGTGAAAGGTCCAGATTATGACGTTTCCTTCATATGAATACAAGGACTTCGAGTTTTATCCTATTGAGCCTTGAGGAACCACCGAAGTGTTTTAGCCTGGGCACTGAGCCTGCAAGACTTATATCTTAGAATAATCACTCAGTGAACAGCAAGGTGGAGACGCAAGAAAGACAGATCTGTGGCACTGTGGCCAGTTAGAGATTCTTGTAGAAACACAGGTGCAAGACGAGAAGTTTCTGCACTCAGGAAGTGACCATGGAGATGACAATGGGTGGGCAGACCCTGCAAATGGGCTAGATGTGGAGGTAAAAAACAAAGTGGAGATTTTTGCCATTCACTAAAATGAGGAGACTGGAAGTAGGGGAAGGGTAGGTTTAGGGGTCAGAAATTCAAGATTATTCAATATTAACTTGAGATCCCTATTAGACATTCAAGTACAGATGTCAAGTAGGCTGTTGGATATTTGAATCTGTGGCTCAGAAAGGAAATTTAGGCTTAGCATGGAAATGTGTGACTCCTTAGCATAAAACTGTTATTTATATTCCAGGGACTGGCTCAGCTCTGTTCTGATTACCTATTGCTATATAATAAACCACTCACAATTTAGTGGTGTGAAACAAAAAATTATTTTATATGCTGAATCCTGTGAGACAAGAACTCAGGCAGGGCACAGCAGGAATGGCTTGCCTCTGCTCCTTAATGTCTAAATGGGCAACCTGGTTCCCTAAATGCAAAAAATGTTCTAAGAAAAACTGGGGATACAGGAAAGCATAATTGCATAGTGTTCAAGAAGGCACAGAGGCAGGAACTGGGGGAGAGGCAGAGATGTGGGGTCTGATTGGGAGATACAAAAAACAGCTCAGCAATGAGAATATAGGAGATTATTGATACCCTCGAAGGTTTGATTTTTGCCAGTGACTGCTGTAACCAGGAATGTGTGGAATGGCAGAACATCAGGGGATAATACTGATGATTATTGGAGGAGAAGGGATAACAATTTTTGCTGTGATCCCCAGTGCATCGCAGAGTGGTAGATAGAGAGGCAAGTCCCCAAGGCCTGGTCCAATGCACTGTATCTGGGAGACAGAAATCTGGGTGGCTCCCTGAAACTACTAATGCTCATAGGGAGAGACTAAATGAGTGAGAGTCCTCAACTAATCACAGAGTATAGGACAGAGATAGGTATAGAATGGAGGTGGGCTAGAATGAGAACATCCTATACTGGGAAGGGCCAGATAGGAGAGTTCCACTGGGTGGAAATGAAGATGGGATGGAGGTGAACTCTGAGGTAGCAAAGGCGGGATGGAATTCCTGTGTGGACACAGGTTCATTAGCAGACAATTTCCAGTGGATGGGAATTGGTTATCCATACTCAGAGAAGCCAGTGTGGAGGCTGAGGGATGGTAACCCATGCTATTTTATGTACTGGTGTTAGTTTATTTCGAAGTTTTGGGCCCACCAAAGAGAAGTTCTGATAAACAATGCAGGTTTTCAGTTGAGACCTCCAACATGCTCTGCCCGATTAAGGCAAATGAGAATAAATGAGCCCTCCAAAGCATGAAACCATGTTTTGAAACATTTTTATGCATTATAAGATTGAGGTTATCTGCCCTTCACTACTGGACAGGAGAAAACTGAATCCTCTGCGAAGAAGAATAATATCAAACAGAATCTCTACAATTTTTCATTTGTGCAGAAAAGCAGTGTTTGCCATACATCATCCAGTATACCATAAAATATAACCAAGCATGACAAGAATTGGTATGAAATTACCAAAGCCAAAAGAGAAAAAAAAAAACCTCTGGATGAACATTTTGAAATTATCAGATTCAGGTTTTAAAACAATTAGTTGTTAATATTTTTAAGAAAATAGGGAATGGAGAATTTTATCAGAATCCATAGGAGGGAATTAAATGGAAATTTTAAAACTGAAAAATATAATGACAAAAATGAATAATTAAATGTATGGCTTTAACAGCAGACCAGACACAGCAGAAGAAAGAATTAATGAACTGGAAATAGCAGGGCAATAAAAATATATAAATGGAAACAGAGAGAAAAAGGAATAGTAACTAAAGAAGAGAGTACATATGGTATACAGGACAAGTTTAAGAGGCTAATGTGTATAACTAAGATCTGAAAAGGAAAAGAAGGGGGAGAATGAGACCAAAGCCATACTGAAACAGAAAATGGCCAAAAGTGACTAAAAGACATCAGTCCACTGATTTAAGAATCATTATAAACCCCAGACAGGTTAAATACACATAAAAGCATGCTGATACACAAAATAGGAAAGTTTTCACAAATTTAAATCAAAAGAAAATGTGGGAAAACAATCAGAGATAAACAACCCAATAAAACTGGCAGATTACTCTTAATGGAAATGATAGAAAGGGAAGATCGAAATGTCACCTTTAACATGATGAAAGAAAAGATTCAACCCAGGATTATATATACCCAACAAATATAACCTTCAAAAATAAAACAAAATCAAGACATTGAAGACTGTCACAAATGAGCAAATTTTCATTCAGAGGCTCATGTGAATAGAAATAAATGCTGAAAGAGGTTCTACAGCAGAAGGAAAATGACCTCATATAGAAACAGGTAAAATGGAGAATCTAAAAGAATAAATGTGTAGGTAAAACAAAATGAATACTAACTGGAAAAATAATGTCTTGGACAAGTTTAGTGTAACAGTAGAATTAAAATGCATCTTTGTGGAAACTGACAAGCTGAATCTAACATTGATGTGTAAATGCAAAAAGCCAGAAAGAGCCAAGACAAAAAAGTTAGAATACTTCCACCATTAAACTCAAAAGCAAGATTTCTATAAAGCTGATACATGTAAGGTTGCGTGGCATGCTACCTATATGCATAAATGGATCAATAGTATAAAACAGTCTATAAACAGATTCATTTTATTTAATCACCTGATTTATGACAAAGGTGTGACTATGGTTTAGATGGGGAAATTGTGGTCTTTTAATTTAATATCACCAAGCCAAGTGAATATCCCTTTGGGGGGAAAAAAAGAATCTTGACACCAATTCACACCATTTACCAAAAAAAAAAAAAAAAAAATTCAGTTCCAGATGACTCATGGATCTAAATCTGAAATGTAAAATAATAATGCTTTAGAGGTGATAATGTAGAAGAACAGACAGGCAAATACTTCCTAAATAAGATTCAAAAAGCACTAAACATGAAGCAAAAGGCTAATAAATTTTACTTCATTAAAACTAAATACTTCTGCTCGTCTAAATAGACTATAGTGTGAGAGGCAAGTCAGAACCGGAGAAGGCATTTCCAATATGCTTATTTGATATGTGTAGGTATATAAAATATATACTATATATGTATAGTTATATCACCTCTTACATCTGTAAAAAACATCTATTTACAAATTAAATTTTTTAAAGACAGACCACACAACAAAAAATAAGCAATGAAGTTAATAAAATGTTCAGTGTCCAAGTGGCTAACAAACATGGAAAGTTTTAATAGTCTTTTCAATGAAAAACTTCCTAACAGTGAATTGTAAAATACAAATTGAATCCCCAAAGCTGCTACTACATACCCACCAGAATGGCTAAAATGACAAGGGCTGACAAAGTATTAGCAAGGAGGTGAAGCAACTGGAACTATCACAAACACCTGTCAGAAGTATAAATTGATACAACCATGTTGCAGAAATGTTTGTCAATGTCTACTGAAGCTGCATGTATGCATGCCCTACAACCCAGCAACTTCTCTTTAAGGACTCCAACAGAAATGGATACATACAACATTCAATAAATGGCTGGGAGAAAGAATAAGAGAAGCTTCTAGAGTGCTAATAATATATATGTCATGGTGGTGGATAATTGAATGTATCCGCTTTGTAAAAATTGATCAGCTATATACTTGTGCTTTTTCCCTAGTATATTTTCTAAGTTATACTTCAAAAACATTTTACTTAGAAAACAAGAACTAGCAGCCTAAGTATTATACCTGTTTAAAACAACAAAACAGGGGCACCTGGGTGGCACAGTTGGTTGAGCATCTGACTCTTGATTTTGCTCAGGTAGTGATCTCACTGTTATGGGATCAGGCCCCATGTTGGCTATACATTGGCCATGGAGCTTGCTTCAGATTCTCTCTCCCCCCCTCTGCCCCTCTCCCCTGCTCAAACTCTAAAAAAAAAAAAAAAAAAAAAAAAAAAAAAAAAAAAAAAAAAAAAAAAAAAGTAAAAAACTTACTGGCTTATGAAATTCGGATATCTAGAAGGTAGAGAGATTTCATAAAATAGAGATTCTAGAAACAGACTCATTTTTATTTAGTCACTTGATTTATGATGGAGTGACTGTGACTTCTATGTGGAAAATCATGGTCTTTTCAATTAAAATCGCAAGGTTGGGGTCAAACGTAGGGTGAAATTTGGGGGCAGAGCTTTTCTCAGGTGTTAACAAATGTCCAGCTGCTCTGAGTCCCTGAAATCTAATCTATCAGCCTTCTCGTGGAAGGCAGGATTGTCAAGGGGTTGTTCTAACTTGACAACAGGTGATGGCCATTGCCTGTGCCAATCTGTAGAGACATTTGTAATTCCGTGCTGCCTTCTCTGCTGCCATTGGCTGCAGTTTCTTTACCAGCAAGGCCCTTGGTTAAAACCTTCAGGAAGATCATCATCTCTTTTGCCAGGGCCAGGGGTTAACTTGGCAGGTCTGAGTTCTGTCTAGGACACACTTCTGAGCCAACACCATAGCTTCTGGAGCAAAGCAGAGAGTGGTGCTATTTATATGAATAATGAAAGCATCATGTGATTTCCCAAAAAAAAAAAAAAAAAAGGATGCAGGCCAATAATAGGCTTTCCTATTACCAAAGCAGTCACAAATCAGAAAGCATATGCCTGGGTGGCTCAGTCAGTGAAGCATCCAACTCTTGATCTCAGCTCAGGTCATGATCTCATGGTTAGTGAGATCAAGCCCCACATCAGGCTCTATACTGATAGCACGGAGCTTGCTTAGAATTCTCTCTCTCTGTCAATTTTAAAACTGACCCCCAAATAGGCAGCTGGCAGATCCTGAAAGTGGACCTCTCAGTTGAACAGAGGAACTGGGACTTGGGACTTAAGCATAAGACTGGTGCGTCATCATTATGGGGCTACTCCAGAGAAGCAGGATGCCATGGAGACAGAGCAGCTATAAAGCACAGCTGTAGGACTGCATGTTCTCACTTCTCTCAGTGAAGGGGCTCTTTCATTGGAATCACCTGGAAGAGCCCCTCAACAATGAACCTGTAAAACCTATGCTATTACTCTGCACACATCTACATAGCTTCCAGACTAGTTGTGCAGGAGTTTTACCAAATCTCTGATAAGAAATCGGCTGTTCTCTTAACACCTAATCTCTTGCTTTCCCAGCATTCTTTCCTGCTACAATGCCCTCCCCCTACTCCCTCACCAGCTGTAAAAACTCTGTTCCCTACTTCTCAGCCCAAGTGAAATGGTAACTCATTCCAAAGCTTTCCTCAGTTTTTATCTGACATCATTATGTCACTATACTGTTTAAAATCCTCCAGAGTCTCTTTGTTGCCTTCACAGTACTGCCCAAGCTCTCCTGAATCTCATGATGCCGTTTATTCTCTAACACATTGTGAACCTTGATGACTTTTCATCATAGCTACTATTTGCACACAGTCTTTCCCTCTTACAGCTTTGTCTCTATGAGGGCAGAAGCCTCTTTGATTTCTCCACAGAAGACTCTCTGATTCCTTTCTCTTCTCCACATGGCCTCGCTTAGGGCTTGGCACACATAAGGCAACATTGGATCAACTAGATGAACAACAGGCAATAAAAGTTAGATGCATTCACACAGAAACCTCCAAGAGACATGGTGGATTCATCCTAGATTCTTTCCGAGCAGAAATACCCAGAATCCAGTATCAGCTTTTCCTAGAAGCATAATGCTATAGAAACTCCAAGTTAGAAAGAGACCCCAAAGATTACTACTTCAGAAAGGGAGGGGCCAAGATGGCAGAACAGCATGGAAGGTTGTTTTGCATCTCTCATCCATGAAATACAGCCAGATCAACACTAAACCATCCTGCACACCTACAAAACTGATTTGAGGACTAATACAATAATCTGCAAAACTTGAACCACATAACTCATCAGGTACACAGCACAGAGAGGTGAACTGAGGGAGACAGAAGCCGAGGAGGGTAGGGAGCTTTTTGGCTTACAGAGAGAGGTGGGAGATGTGGGGGGAGACTAGGGGAAAGCACTCCTCCTCCCCACCCCCCCGCCCCACGCCCAAAAGCGGCTGAAAACAAGAGTATGCAAGGAACTGAACAAAAAAAGGAGAAAGGAGAAAGGAGAGGGCTTAAATTCCATTAAGACTCTATAAACGGGGAATGGAGAGTTGGAAATGCCACAGCTCCATACCTGGTGGTCCTCTCTGGGAAGGGTGAATCCCCAGACACAGGGAGCGAGGTCCAAGGGGTTCCAGGCCACATGGGAAGAGGCGATTCCCCTGCTGGGAGGACACTTGGTAGAGGCTGTGGGGTGGCCACAGCAGGTCCCAGCAGACCCCAGAGAACAACCAACCACATTCACTGGTGTTGGAACAAGGATGTTAAGGTTCGGGAAGCCTGGTGCCAGGTGCGGGTTGTGATTTTCCATAATCGCTGAAACGCTGCTGCTACATGGTCGCGCAAACTTTTTCTGGGGCGGGCTGGAATGCAGCCCTAGTCTCTGGGCATTGGCAGCAGCAGTCAGTCCTGTGAACGTTCCTGGGGGTGGGCGGGCACCTGGTCATTGCTCGGTGGCTCACTGTGAAGGTCTGAGTGGGTCAAAGCCACAGTCCATCAGAAGTGAGGGGTCGGGAAACACAGCCGCATCTGAGATAAAACTCAGGAGGGAGGTGCCACATGGAAACCTGACGGCTTTGTCACAGTGTAAAAGCAGCGAGTGGAGGGAAGCTGGAGACAAAGGAGGAGTGTGCGGTTGCTCCAGGGGACAACAGAATTCCTATACGAAGTCTGGGTAGCTGGGAGCCGCCATTTTCACCCCTCCTGCGCATGCGCATACACACCTACAGGCGCCACAGCAATCCACCCCAGTAAGCTAAGCAGCGCCATCTAGTGGACAATGGAGCCATTACACTAAGCCCCGCCCAACTGGGCCAACCTCGCTAATTAGGAACACAAGTCTCTCCACCTGTTTAGTTTAGGGACTATAAAGTGTTTCATAGTTTGACTTCTAGGGGAAACTGATGTAATTTCATCATATTTCAGTCTGTTTGCTGGTCCATCTATTCAAAATCTTTTCTTATTCTTCAATACAGGAAGAGAAAAAAATTTATTTTTATTTTCAATTTTTATTAAAAGTACTTTTCTTTAATTTTTTTCTACTACTTTTTTACTTATTTGTAAATTTTTCAAATTCTATTTCACTTCCATCATTTCATTTTATTCTATTTCATTGTACTCATCTTTTCACATTTTCAAATGTTTTTCTTTTTTTCCTTTCTTATCTTTCCTGTTTTTCTCTAATATATCAATTTCCTTTCAACAACCAGACCAAAACACATCTAGGATCTAGCATCATTTATTTGATTTTTTGTGTGTGTGTTGTTTTTAATTTTAATTTTTTTCCCTTATTAATTTCTTTTCTTCCTTCAAAATGAAAAAACAAAGGAATTCACCACACAGGAAGGAACAGGAATAAACGAGAGCCAGGGACTTAATCAACATAGATACAAGCAAGATGTCTGAACCAGAATGTAGAATCACAATAATTAGAATATTAGCAGGGGTTGAAAATATATTAGAATCCCTTCCTGCAGAGATAAAAGAAGTATAAGGTAGTCAGGATGAAATAAAAAATGCTATGACTAAGCTGCAACACCAAATGGATGCACAGGGGCAAGGATGGAGGAGGCAGAGCCGTGAATCAGCAATATAAAGGACAAACTGGTAGAGAATAACGAAGCAGAAAAAATGAGGGAAACTAAGGCAAAAGAGCATAATTTAAGAATTAGAGAAATCAAACAGAAAAGACAATAAAACAACAAATATGGAAAGACATGTGTTTTGATACATTCAAGGGTATCTGACCCCTACAAAATTCCCATGAGAAATAAAGCTGTTTTTAATAGCAAAAAAAAAAAAAAGTTAGAGAAATCAGTGACTCATTAAAAAGGAACATCAGAAACATAGGGGTCCTAGGAGATAAAGAGAGAGAAAAGGGGATAGAAAGGTTATGTGAGCAAATCATAGCAGAAAACTTTCCAAACATGGGGAAAGACACAGACATCAAAATTCAGGAAGCACAGAGGACACCCGTTAGATTCAACAAACACCAACCATCAACAAAGCATATCATAGTCAAATTCACAAAATACACAGGCAAGGAAAATATCATGAAAGCAGTGAGGAAATAAAAGTTCGTAACCTACAAGGGAAGACAGATCAAGTTTGCAACAGACCTACCCATGGATACTTACCAGGCCAGAAAGGAGTGGCAGGATATGTCCAATGTGCTGAATCAGAAAAATATGCAGCCAAGAATTCTTTATCCAGCAAGGCTGTCATTCAAAGTAAAAAGAGAGATAAAAAGTTTCCCAGACAAACAAAAATTAATGAAGTTCATGACCACTAAACCAGCTCTGCAAGAAATTTTGAGAGGGACTCTCTGAGGGGAGAAAAGATGGGAAAAAAAAGGACCAAGAGCAACAAATATTAGAAAGGACCAGAGACCACCATCAGAAACTCCAACTCTACAGACAACATAATGGCACTAAATTCATATTTTTCAGTACTCACTCTAAATGTCAATGGACTAAATGCTCCAATCAAAAGACATAGGATAACAGAATAGATAAGAAAACAAGATCCATCTATTTGCTGTTTACAAGAGACCCACTTTAGACCTAAAGTCACCTTCAGATTGAAAGTAAGAGGATGGGGAACCATCTATCATGCTACTGGTCGTCAAATAAGCCAGAGTAACCATACTTATACTGGAAAATCTAGACTTTAAAATAAAGACTGTAACAAGAGAGGGAAAAGGGCATTATATCATAATTAAGGGGTCTCTCCACCAAGAAGACCTAACAATTGTAAACATTTACACTCCAAATGTGGAGGCACCCAAATATATAAATCAATTAATGACAAACATAAAGAAACTCATTGATAATAATACCATAATAGTAGGGGACATCAACACCCCACTTACAGCAATGGACAGATCACCTAAACAGAAAATCAACAAGGAAACAATGGCTTTGAATGACACACTGAACCAGATAGATTTAACAGATATATTCAGAACATTTCATCCTAAAGCAGTGGAATACACATTCTTCTCCAGTGTACAGGGAATATTGTCCAGAACAGATCACATACAGGGACACAAATCAGCTCTTAACAAGTAGAAAAAGATTGAGATCAGACTGTGCATATTTCCAGACTACAATGTTATGATACTCGAAATCAACCGCAAGAAAACATGTGGAAAGATAACAAATACTTGGAGACTAAAGACCATACTACTAAAGAATGAACAGGCTAACTAAGAAGTTGAAGAGGAAATTAAAAACTTCATGGAAACCAATGAAAATGATAACACCACAACCCAAAACCTCTGGAACATAGCAAAGGCAGTCATGAGAGGGAAGTATATAGCAATTCAGGTTTTCCTAAAGAGGGAAGAAAGGTCTCAGAATCACAATTTAACTTTAAAACTTAAAGAGTTGGAAAAAGAACAGCAAATAAACCCCAAACCAGCAGAATACAGGAAATAATAAAAATTTGAGCAGAAATCAATGCTATCAAAACCAAAAAAAAAAAAAAAAAAAAAAAAAAAACCCAATAGAACAGATCAATGAAACCAGAAACTGGTTCCTTGAAAGAATTAACAAAATTGATAATCCCCCTAGCCAGTTTGATCAAATAGAAAAAAGAAAGGACCCAAGTAAGTAAAATCAAGAATGAAAGAGAAGAGGTCACAACAACACAGCAGAAATACAAACAATAATAAAAGAAGATTATGAGCAATTATATGACAATAAAATGGGCAATCTGGAAGAAATGGACAAATTTCTAGAAACGTATAAACTACCAAAACTGAAACAAACTGAAAAAGAAAATTTGAATAGACCAATAACCAGTAAAGAAATTAAATTAGTAATGAAAAATCTCCCACAAAACAAGAGTCCAGGGCCAGATGGCTTTCCAGGGAAATTCTACCAAGCATTTAAAGAAGAGTTAACACCTATTCTCGTGAAGCTGTTCCAAAAAATCGGAATGGAAAAAATACTACCAAACTCTTTCTATAAAGCCAGCATACCTTGATTCCTAAACTAGTCAAAGACCTCACTAAAAAGAAATACTATAGACCAATTTACCTGATTTACATGGATGCAAAAATCCTCAACAAGATAACTAGCCAACTGGATCCAACAATACATTAAAAAATATATTCACCATGACCAAGTGGGATTTATACATGGGATGCAGGTTCAATATCCACAAAACAATCAGTGTGATACATCACATCAATAAAAGAAAGGACAAGAGCCACATGATCTTCTCAATAGATGCAGAGAAAGCATTTGACAAAATACAGCAATGTTTCTTGATAAAGACTCTCAAGAAAGCAGGCACAAAAGAATTGTACCTCAAGATCATAAAAGCCATATATGAAAGACCTAACACTAATATCATCCTCAATGGAGAAAAACTGAGACCTTTCCCTCTGAGGTCAGAAACAAGACAGGGATGTCCATTCTTACCCCTGTTATTCAACATAGTATTGGAAGTCTTAGTCTTAGCAACCAGACAACACAAAGAAGTAAAAGGCATCCAAATCAGCCAGGAGGTCAAACTTTCACTCTACACAGATGACATGGAAAACCCAAAAGAGTCCACCAAAAAACTACTAGAAATGATCTATGATTTCAGCAAAGTCGCAGGTTACAAAATCAATGCACAGAAATCTGTTACATTCCTACACAGCAATAATGAAGCAACAGAAACAGAAATCAAGGAATCGATCCCATTTACAATTGCACCCAAACCCATAAAATACATAGGAATAAACCTAACCAAAAAGGTGAAAAATATATACACTGAAAACTATAGAAAGATGATGAAGAAAATTGAAGACACACACACAAATGGGAAAATATTCCATCCTCCTGGATAGGAAGAACAAAAATTATTAAAATGTCAATACTACCCAAAGCAATATATATATTCAATGCAATACCTATCAAAATAACACCAGCATTCTTCACAGAGCTAGAATAAACAACCCTAAAATTTGTATGGAACCAGAAAAGATCCCAAATAGCCAATGCAGTCTTGAAAAAGAAAAGCCATAGCTGGAAGTTTCACAATCTTGGACTTAAAGCTGTATCACAAAGCTGTAATCATCAAGACAGTATGGTACTGGCATAAAAACAGACATTCAGATCAATGGAACAGAGTAGAGAACCCAGAAATGGACCCACAAACATATGGACAACTAATCTTCAACAAAGCAGGAAAGAATATTCAATGGCATAAAGACAGTCTCTTCAGCAGTGGTGTTGGGAAAACTGGACAGTGGCATGCAGAAAAATGAACCTGGACCACTTTCTTACATCATACACAAAAATAAACTCAAAAAGGATGAAAGGCCTTAATGTAAAACAGGAAGCCATCAAAATCCTCGAGAGAAAGCAGGCAAAGTCCTCTTTGACCTTGGCTGCAGCAACTTCTTACTCAACACATCTCCAGAGGCAAGGGAAACAAAAGCAAAAATAGACTATTGGGACCTCATCAAAATAAAAACTTTTGCACAGTGAAGGAAACAATAAGCAAAACTAAAAGGAAACCAGCAAAATTAGAGAAGATATTTGCAAATGACATATCAGATAAAAGACTAGTATCCAAAATCTATAAAGAACTTATAAAACTCAACACCCAAAAAGCAAATAATCCAGTGAGGAAATGGGCAAAAGACATAAATAGATACTTCTCCAAAGAAGACATCCAGATGGCCAAACGACACATGAAAAAAATGCTCAACATCATTCACCGTCAGGGAAATACAAATCAAAACCACGATGAGATACCACCTCATACATGTTAGAATGGTTAACATTAAGAACTCAGACAACAACAGATGTTGATGAGGATGTGGAGAATGAGGATCTCTTTTGCACTGCTAGTGGGAATGCAAACTGGTGCAGCCACTCTGGAAAACAGTATGGAGGTTCTCCAAAACATTACAAATAGAACTACCCTACAACCCAGCAATTGCACTACTAGGTATTTATACAAGGGATATGAGTATACTGTTTCAAAGGGGCACATGCACCCCAATGTTTATAGCAACACTATCAACAATAGCCAAAGTATGGAAAGAGCCCAAATGTCCATCAGTGGATGAATATATAAAGAAAAGATGATACACACACACACACACACACACACACACACACACACACACGCAAGGAGTATTACTCAGCAATAAAAAAAATGAAATCTTGCCATTCACAACTACATGTATGGAACTAGAGGGTATTATGCTAAGCAAAATTAGTCAGTCAGAGAAAGACAAATATCATATGACTTCATTCATATGAGGACTTTAAGATACAAAACAGATGACCATAAGGGAAGGGAAGCAAAAATAATATAAAAACAGGGAGAGGCACAAAACATAAGAGACTCTTAGATGTGGAGAACAAACAGACGGTTGCTGGAGGGGTTGTGAGAAGGGGGATGGGCTTAATGGGTAAGGGACATTAAGGAATCTACTTCTGAAATCATTGTTGCACTAACTTGGGTGGAAATGCTAACTAACGTGGGTGGAAATTAAAAAATAAATAAATTATTAAAAAATAAAAGATTACTACTTCCAGGCTTACCATCCAACCTTCCTTAAGGCTAGAATCCACATATTCCTTGGCAGAGCCAGAGGCAAGGCAGAAAGAACCATCACCAAAGAAGATATATCTTCAGGGTGAGGAATGTGGAACAAGTCTCTTTTTCCCCTGGGTGGACAGGTAGGGCTTTATTATTAGCTCTTAGATTTGGATAAAGAGATCACATTCATTTTTTCAACATGAGCACCTAGAATGAACCAGGAACTGTGCAAAACAACAGCAGTATGTTGGTGATAGATAGGTCATCATTCTGAAGAATGGTGTGGCCTAGTGAGAAAAAAGACATATGCCTCAATAATCTTCGTTAGTAAATAAAATACATGAATAAAATTCCATGCTGACAGATAAGGACTCTACCAATACTGATGAATCTAGAGGGGAAAACTAACATACACACAAACAAGTACAAGGCATTATGCTAGATGCTACAATAGTACTATGTGCAAAAAGCTGTGTAAGTCTGAGGAGGGAGCATGACCACGTCTACCTAGAAGGGGTAAAAGGAGGTAATAGCTGAATCCTGTGGGATGAGGAGCTAGAATCAGATAAATGGAGTAGTATCTGCTTAAGTATGAAAGGGCAAAAATATGAAAGAGACAAGTAAGGGTTCAGGTAGGTTGGAGTATAGAATACAAGACAAAGTTTGGCAAAAATAAGACAAGATATGGAGGTTGTTGCCAAATTAGCTTTGAAAATCATGCCAAGTTTGGACTTGATCCTGAAGACAGTTGGGGGGGGGGTGTGTCAGTCTTTGAAGTACAAAGAAGGGACAAAGAAGGAGACTGGTAGATCACCCAACATCAGAGTGGGTGGTGAACTGAGAGCCATGGAGGCAGGGAAGCTGGTCTGAGTTGGAATGAGGGGCGCGCACTGGGTCTGCAACAGTAGATTTTATTTAAGAAACATAGGCAAAGAAGACTTGACAGAAGTCCATGATGTGTTGGTGTGTGGATAAGGAAAGAGGAAGTCAGTGTAACTGAAAGTTTATGACTTGAATAACAGGTTAAATAGTGGTCTCATTCACAGACACAGGAAAGGCAAAGGGGAAGACGCCCATGAGGGAGATGATGGGTTCAGTTTTGAACTTGATGGGTGTAAAGTGCTGTTTTGCCATATGACTGGGATAGATTTAGGAGCCATAAGTGCATGGGTGGTTGGCCTGAGCTCTCTACCTCCCTGTATTCCCTGCCCGCTGTTGGCCCTTTGTCTCATTCTCAGCCTACTTTTTTATCTCATCTTAGATCCATTGTAGGCATGCAGGGAACATGCCATCCTTCGATTCCCCTTCCTCCAACCTTTACTTTTCTCAATCTCACTGTATTGGGCAAGATAATAGACCCTCAAAGATGTCCTAATCCCTGGCACCTGTGACTGTGTTACCCTACATAACAAAAGGGACTTTGCAATGGGATCGCAGTGAAGAACATTGAGATGGGAATTTATTCTGGATCATCTAGGTGAATCCAACCCAATCACATGAGTCCTTAAAAGCAGAGAACATTTTCAGGCTGTGGAGAACCAGTGATGGCAGTAAGAGAAAGACTAGCCTTGGAAGATGGAGGAAGGGCCAAAAAATGCAAATAGCTTCCAGAATCTGGAAAAGGCAAGGGGACAAATTCTTTCCTAGAGCTTCCAGAAGAGAACATAGCCTTCCTAATGCCTTGATTTTAGCTCAATGAGAACCACATCAGATTCCTGACCTTCAGAACTACATGATAATAAATTTGTTTTAAGCCATCAAGGTTGCAATAATTTGTTACAGCAGCAATACCCATGAAAACCTACTACCTTCATTTCAGGGACATTCTCCAAATTTAATTCCCTCCTGTAAGCAATTGACAGTTTTTTAAAAAAAGAATCTATTGGAAGGAGAGACCCATGGGCCCCTTTTAATATCAACAGTCCTTGGGTCCCTAGAGGGTCAAAGGCTCTAAAATAAAAGTATTTGATACCATGGAAGTAGATGAGATAACCTGGTGGGAGTGGTAGCAGTAAGGTGAGAGAGAGCTATAGGAAAGGAGATAAGTCAGTTAATGAGTTGGGTGGGAGGGAGAGAAAGGGAAAATAAAGATGGCACAATGTCAGCAAAATCAGGAAAGGACAACATTTCAGTGGTAGGTACTGGTCAGAAGTGTTAAATGCTACAAAGAAGAGAAAATTGAATTTGACAACAATCAGGTCATTAGTGGTCTTCAAAGGAAGCATTTCAGTGAAGAGATAGGGCAAAAGCCAGAAAGCAGAGGGCTGGAGAGAGAATAGAGAAAGAATTAAGAAGTAAATAAGCTGTGAGCAGTTCTTTAGAAAAGATTATGCATTATTCATCTTTGTATCTGTTATACTCAGCACAATGCCTGGAACCCAGCGGGTGCCCATTAAATGTTGAATTGAGTGAAATACTAGAATCTATAGATATAGACCAGCACTTCTCAAACCATACTGTGCACATAAATCACCTGGAATTCCAATATAGTAGGTCTGGGGTACACCTGAGAGCCTACATTTCCAATAAGCTCCCAGATGATGCTGATAATGGGGCTGGTCTGTGGACCTCACTTTGAGTAGCAAGAATGTAGATTACCCAATCAATCAACAACCATGGTCTCTATTGGTTCCTGGTTAACATTTTGATCCCAGAGACCAGGATGATTTCTGGAATTAAGATTTGCTGATCCCAGAGACCACATCTGTACAGATGGGCCAAACCAGGCACAGACTAAAGCCTAGCACTTGGGAGTAAACATTCACAACAGGTTCTGTATCCCAAACACTTCACATTGCAGCACTTTTCACAATTCCCTCCAAGTTAAACACCACCAGAATCCCTCCCTCACCAACATAACTATTTACATCTCACCACTGACAATACAAAGGGTGAGCCTTTGATCTCAGGGGTTCGAAATGTATAGGTTTCAAAAGAGCCACCTGGATCAGGACCCTCCCAGCAGAGCTACTGCTCAGAAAGGGACATGGCTCTCAGTGCCTTCCCACATGGGCAGCAGGGGCACTAGGCTACATGCAAACATCCTACAAAACAAATACGGAGAAGGTGAAAACCCCCAATATTATCTATCTACGTATATCCCAATAAAAAAGAAAAGCTACTAAACATCTTAATATAAAATTCCAGGCAGGGTGTCACTAAGGGGCACCACCATAGATATGGCAATGTAGGATGTCAGAAGGCAATGTTAGCCTTTATTAAGGGCACCTAGGTGGCTCAGTCAGTTAAGCATCCAACTCTTGGTTTCAGCTCAGGTCATGATCTCATGGTTGAGGAGATTGAGCCCCATGTTATGCTTGAGCTGACAGCAGAGAGCCTGCTTGAGATTCTCCCTCTTCCTCTCTCTCTTCGCATGCATGTGTGCATGCTCTCTCTCTCTCTCTCTCTCTCAAAATAAATAAACAAACATTTTTTTAAAAGAGAGATATTATCAGGGAAACTCAATGGGAAAGTCGTTTAGGCAAAACTGGCAAGGTAGGTCTTTCCCCTTAAAGTGAGCACCCCTTACAGCTCACCCCACCAAACACATATTGGTAGCTCAGGTTTTATGTTCTTCCAGACCACCCATTAGATAAATTTGTTCCATAGGAAAGAGTAGTAGAGTAGCAACTAAATGTCACTGAATCACCTCTCTTTCAGCTGACAGTCACATAAAACTTCATTCTAATTGGATAAAGCAAAAGAGAATTTATTTGCTTATATTGGTGAATATCTTTAGATGGGGCACGATTCAGGGTTTAAACAATGTCCCAAGTATATCTCACAGCTCTGGTTCCTCTGGGTTGATTCCAAGCCTAGCCTGTACATGAATCCCAGTAATTTCAATCTTTATGTCACAACAATCTAGGAGAGCCCACATCCCTTAGAAGACAAGCCAGAGTCCTGGGTTGAGGCCCATTGATCCCATCTGGGTTCAGTGTTCATAACTATAAACTATAGATACTGAGGTAGGGAACAAAATGCCCCTACCTGATTGGTTTAGCCTGGTCATGTGCTCTTCCCTGAGGTCACCTTCTTGGTCAGAAGCTGAAAGAGGGAAGGATTCCCCTCCATGCAATCAAGGTCCCATTGCTCCAGGAAGGGAGAATGATGCAGAGAGAAAAATGTAGCAATGACCACCCCACATAGGTTTGGCCCAAGTCTATTACAGTGAGAGAAATCCAGACTCCTGATGATACACCAACCTCCCATATTTAGAGAACAGGGAACTGTTAATTGCTGTATGACTGAAGACTGGCTTGAAGGTACTGTGTTTCCTAGCAGGACTGGAAGTAAAACTTCTAGTAACCAATGCTGTTGGGAAGTTTAAGAGCCTTTACATCATAATACAGTTGGTGTATATGTGTGCTTCCTACTTCCCAAAGATGTTGTGTTGACCAGTCCCTCAACAACCCAAAGAAATTAATCAAGGCTATTTTTCATTTCAATCTAGCTCACCAAAAATCTGGGCTAGCCTCATAACTAACACTCATGCATTCATTCTGGTTATTTATTGAGAGACATCATAGTATGGTGGTTAAAAAAAAAAAAACAACAACAACATGAATTTGGGAGCCAGAAAGCACTGATTTCAGATTCCTATTCTATCCCTTTAGCTAGTTGACCTTAGCTTATTTAATCTCTTTGGAGCTCAATTTCCCAAATGTTTGTGAGGATTCCCTGAGATGATAATGTTTGTAAAGTACTTAGCACAGTAGATAATATGCAGAAAGCACTCAATACATGTTCATGTTAAGGGCCTACTATGCGCCAGATATTCTGTGAGGCTCTAGGCCCTGGGGCTGAATTATGTATAATAACAGAATATTAAAATGAGATGCAATATTAAAGAATAGATGGTCTATCTCTGCCCAAGAAATCTATGACCAAGAGGAGGAAAGGACCTGCCCAAAGTCACAGGCTTATATAGCAGAGCTGGAGTAAGACTCATTCCTTTGACTCCATCTTTGCGCAAAGCTTCAAAACTCTCTGAAGAAGGTTCTAAACCGGTTAAGATAAGCAGGCATCCAAAAGATTATTGTTTCAAGCTGTGGAGATACAGATTGCTTTTCAGCTTAGGTTCTTAAGCCTGCCCTGCAGCCCAGCTACCCAGTCCCCAATTACTACCTGATGATGCGTGCACTGCAGCTTGCCTTTGCCAGCCCACGACTGGTGGCAAGGAAAGAAGGGCAGTGGCTCACAGCCCAGCTCTGAAGCGGTGTCCTGCAGTAGGTGGCTGATGTCCAGCACCCCTTGGAGCAGGCAGGGCAGATTATAGTCACGAGCAGGTAAGAAGGCAGATCAGGAAGGGAGGGGGCCATGTGTCTGGCTCCAATCCCCAAAATGTAACAGAACAGACCTCTGCAGATGGGGGTCTACTTTGTGTGTCACAAACACCAACCAATCATCTAATCGTAAGTGTATCATGCTCACCCCTATCTAGTTCCTTGGCAAAGCCCTAAGGGCCCTAACTGAGATCTAGGAGCCCAGCCAACTCTTGATGCTGTCTTTCATTTGTTTTGGCTTCTGGCAAGGAGTGCTGCTAATAGATATGAGCCACCCTGAAAGTCATATACAGGGGTTTTTAATTCTAGTCCAAATGGGTGCCATTTCTCCAGCAGATATCCCTCCAGGCATTGACACAGATGCCCTGGATGTCAGAATGAATCCACAACCAAGATCAGACATTTCATACACAATATGGAGCCCATCTGTACCCTGAGCATCCTGGATCCTATTTCTTACATCTCCCCCAAACCAAAATCAGGTTGCCCGGAACTATGAGAACAGAGAAAGCCTGAATTTTGTTTTCAAAACTAATGGAGGTGAGAGAGGTCCCAAAACCCTACAAAGAAATGGAGTCAAATTAATCTTCTTTCCAGAGATAGTGTCTCTGTACCTTTGAGGCTTTCCCTCCCATCAGATCTTGAACTGAATTGAACCATTCAGTCAACAATTTATTTCCTATAATCTTTGTTTACTATGTGCTGGGTCCTTTGCTAGGTACATCATTGTATAGGGCTCAAGACAACGTACTGTCTACCCTTACAGAGTTCACAGAGTTTAGGAAATGTGGACAGAAATGCTGAGGCATACTGCTATTCTAAACTCTGAGGTCAGGGAAGGTAGCCTTGAAAATGTGAGGTTTAAGCTGAGGCCGGAACTCTGAGTAGGAGGAAGCTGGGGAAAGAGTGAGTATCTCAGGAAAAGGGAACAGCATGAATGAAGGCCTTGAGGTGGGCAGTATAAAATACTAATAAGGATGATGATAATGATGATGATGATGATGATGACAGCTACCATTTATTTACTGCTAATTATACGCTGGTTACTTTATATGAATTGACTCATCTGATTCTTACAACTACCACGTGAAGTGAGTGCTATCATCTCAGTTTACAGAGGATGAATTAAGACTTCGGAGTTGAGTCAAGTAACATAACTTTGCCCCAGTCACATGGCCAGTAAGTGGACTTTGGATCTGGGCAAGCAGCTCTGGAGGCTGCTCTCTGATACCCACTATTCAGTCATTCATTTATTTATTTCTTCATTAGCTCATACTGAACACCTGGCTA
Organism: Suricata suricatta; assembly: GCF_006229205.1. Classification (NCBI taxonomy): domain Eukaryota; kingdom Metazoa; phylum Chordata; class Mammalia; order Carnivora; family Herpestidae; genus Suricata; species Suricata suricatta. The sequence goes on along the minus strand of NC_043704.1, from coordinate 124,887,267 downwards.
GAAGTTGGGGCTACAAAGAAGACAAAGATAGATGCCCACTTCCAAGGAGCTCAGGTACTCAGTACAGGCACAAGGGCCTGGAACAGGGGGCAGGTTTGAAACCTAGGATCTTGTACTGCCTCCCATGACTGACCTACCCAGCCGCAGTCAGGTTCACTCCTAATATTAGCAGGGCCCAGGACAAGAAGACAGACGGAGGCCCACTGTATTAGTTTCCTAGGGCTGTCCTAACAAATGATCACAAATTTGGCTTAAACCAGAAAGGTCCTTGTCCCTGTCAGTTCTGGAGCCCAGAAGTCAGAAGCCAAGGTGTCAGCAGGGCCATGCTCCTTCTGAAGGCCTTAGGGGACAATCCTTCCTTACACCTTCCAGGTGTTCTGGGTGTCCCTGGGCTTGGGGCTGCCTCCCCCTTCACATGACCTTCTCCCCTGTGTCTCTATGTCTTCTCCTCTCCCCTAAAAACATTTGTCATTAGACTTATGGCCCACAATGCCTACTCCAGGATAACCTTATCACAAGATCTCTCACTTAATTACTTCTGCAAAGACCCTTCTTCCAAATAAGCTTACTCTCCCAGGTACCAGGGATTAGGCTTGGACATAGTTCAACCCAGTAAACCCACATATGTCTGAATATTTAAAGTTCTAAGTTAAGCAATGATATGGTAAATGACTTAGATTCTATATTCTTACCTTGATATTTATACTATCACAAAAACAAAATTTAAAAATATGCATGAACCTATGGTTTCATATGACCAAAATTAAATATCAAGGTTGACTGAATTTAACCATCATTGCTTATATATAGGTGGTCTATTGATAGGCTAATGATATTTAAGTGATTAATACATGCATAATTCATAAATTATTATATATGCTTCATGAAATTTATTTTTCTTATCCTTCAGTTCAATGAAATCATATGTTTCTATGATCAAGAGGTTCATATACTTTGTGATAAATTGGCAGAAATAAGGATAATTCTCCCCTTAAAAGTTTGTTGTGACAATAAAATGAGTCCAGCCTGCAAAAAGTAAATCCATTGAAGTTGTGTAAAATTTGAATAAGGTTTCATTTAAAATGTAAATTGAGAATAAAATTTATAAAATTATATTCATTTCTCAAATAATTATAATTAATGAATATCAATATATAATTATATTCATATATATTTAATATATAACAATTATATATTATTTTTATATAGCATATAAATATTATATGTAATTATTGAATTATATTTGTATTATATATTACATAATTATATATAATATAATAATCAGTATATAGTTATATATTCATTAAAATTAATGAATATCAAGCTTTAAACAATATTTAAATGAATCTTAATTTTTAATTCAACTTTCTGAAAATTTAATTAAAGCTTAATAAATATTTTACAATAATAGGATTATTTGTAGCCTGAGCACTGAATGCCATACACTTGACCATGTCAGTAACACTCCACAGATGTTACATCTAGACCTTCACATAAACCAATTTAATAGTATGAATTTTTTTAGTGTTTATTTATTGGGGACGGAGGGGCAGAGAAAGATGGGGAGAGAGAATCCCAAGCAGGCAGCATGCTTTCAGCACAGAGCCCAACATAGGGCTTGATCTCTCAACTGTGAGGTCATGACCTGAGCCAATATCAAGACTCAGATGCTCAACATACTGAGCCATCCAGGCACCCCAGATAGTATGAATTTTTAGTATTGCAAAACACTCTTTATCCACCATACATAACTGTTGTGAAAACTGTATTAATTCTGAGTACCTTCAGAACCACAAACTGGAACATGAAAAGCAGCCAAAAAAAAAAAAAAAAAGGATGTGTGGAACTAGGAAAAATGTATACTTTATTACTTTATTATGCAGAACTTATTGCCTTCATGCTACCTAAAGGGAAGGATTTGACATGCTAATTTGTCTTTCCTCTTACCTAAGTGCTTCCGCTGCTTCAGTTCTCCTTTTTCTAATGACAACAGCCACACACCCACATACCTGAATAGTTGCCGTGTGTTTCAATGACATAGAGCAAGAGATGTGGGGCAGCATTTTCCCGGGGATGGAATGGTGTTATCTATGAAAGTGAATGTTCAGGGTTGCAGGTCATGATGCGCTAGCAATAATAGCTATATCTCAAGTGACAGAGGCCCTTTTTTATTATATAACTTTTATTGTATGTGTATGGGCTTATGATACACACATCCTTCTAAAATGCATTGCGACAGGTTTCTCTCTTGTCCAGAGTAAGTTCTAGAATACAACTCCCAGAACTCTGTTTCTTTTCTCTGAAACCTGGCCTCCCAAGGTGGAGGCTGCATCCTATATCCCTACCTCCAGGGAAAGAAGGCCAGCTTTGAATAGTTTGCCTTGGAGCTACTGTTTGGATATCAACCCCTGACCTCTCTGATACTGACCACCTCCCCCTCCTACCTTCTCATCACCGGCTGGCCTCTCTGAGGCCACCTTTACCTTCCTCTGGAATCAGCTGACCTGTGTGGTCCAAGACCCTTCTGACACTCCGTTTGCCAGGGCCCCCAGATCTCTTGCCACGCATCAGCCACAAAGTGGACCCTACTCAGTTTGCTAAGACCTATTAGTTGACAGTCCATCTGTGGTTAAGCTTGAACAACCTCTTTGCTTTCACAGCCTTTCCATGGCATGCTCTTCCCCCTCATGGGTTAGGTCAAGTTCCAGACTAGCCTTGCTAGCCCATGACAGAAAATGCCAGAGAGATCCCTGTCTCCCATCCCCGACTGAGTGCAGTTCCCTCCCTTATTAAAATGAAGGTTGTGGGGCACCTGGGTGGCTCAGTTGGTTGAGCATCCAACGCTTGATTTCAGCTCAGGTCATGATCCCAGGGTTGTTGGATCCAGGCTGGCATCCAGCTCAGTGCTGAATATGGAGCCTACTTGAGATTCTCGCTCTCTCTCTCTCTCTCTCTCTTTCTCCTTCAGGCGCTTTTTCCCCACTCATGTGCTCTCTCTCTTCAATAAAAAAAAGAAGTTTGTAAATGGTGAAGTCCAGCCTGCAAATATGGGGAGGGGAGAGGAGATGGTGTTGTGTGTTTGGCTAGCAGGGTTTTTTTTTTTTTTATGTCTTAATTTTATTTTTGAGAGAGAGACAGACAGACACAGTGTGAGTAGGGGAGGGGCAGAGAGAGAGGGAGATACAGAATCTGAAGAAGGCTCCAGGCTCTGAGCTGTCAGCACAAAGCCCGAGGCAGGGCTTGAACTCACAAATTGTGAAATATGACCTGAGCCTAACTGAGTCACTCAGAAGTTTGCTTCTGAATGTCTTAACACAGGGCTTTTACACTTCTGCCAATTTCTTATATTCAGCCTAATTCACACATTGATATTAGCAGCCTAGTCCTGTGTGTAAACAATAATGCATTGTTTGTAGAGCCAGAAAGAAGTGGATTTGAATCTCTTCTCTGTTTCTTACCAGCTATGTACTCTTGGGTGAGTTATATATCCTTTTAGAGCTAGTTTTATCATCTTTTGAAAGGGTACCAAGATATACCTAGAGGGTTGTGATGGAGACCAAAAGAAAATATGCTCAGTACAGTGTCTGCACCCACCAGATGCTCAGTTGTTGGTAGCCTGTCCCCCTCATACAGTTTCCGTGGTTCTAGAGCTGCATTATCAAATTGGCCAGGGTTTGGGGTTTCTCAGTTTGGACACTTTATAACCTGATTCTGAACCCTTTCCTTCCGCCTTTTGGATAAAGCAATTAAGGACTCAGGGGATAGCCTGCAGCCAGGAACCTAAGTCAACTAAATCCAATAAATGACTTCTTCTATTATGTAGAAATCATGGGTGCTCGTAGGTACTAATTGGCTGTCTTCTCTACTTTCCTTTACAGCGTTTAAGTAGTTCCTTAACACAATTTTATTTTGGAGCTTCCTAATTATATTACTCCAGGCACCTACTGTCAATGAGCTTACCAGTGGGAAAAAAAATGGAGAGTTTTTTATGCACTCTTATATTCCACAAGCATTATGGGGTAACTCTGATGATCTCAGCACACCAGAGTATGCCAACGTACAAGGTGCAGTCTCTCTCTGCCCTTGAGGAACCTAAGGACTCACTGGTGAGGAATGACAAATATATGGGAAATAATTACATCAAAACTATATGAATCAGGTGACGGGTACCTATGGGGAATGATGTTGGGGGGGAGAACTCAGTAATAGTAATATGTCTGTGGTTACATTTTAATTATTTTTATATAAAGAAATAAAGCAGGAGCACCTTCATGGTTCAGTTGGTTAAGCATCTGACTTCAGCTCAGCTCATAATCTTGCAGTTCATGAGTTCAAGCCTTGTGTCCAGCTCTGTGCTGATAGCTCAGAGCCTGTAGCCTGCTCCAGATTTGTATATCCGTCTCTCTCTGCCCCTCCCCTGTGCTCTCTCTCTCTCTCTCTCAAAAATGAATATTTAAAAAAAACCTAAAAACAAAAAATAAGAAAGAAAACAGATAGAAGGTGTGCCCTGGACCAGGGAAATAGCTATTGGCAAAGGACCTGAGCCAGTGAGGAGCCTGACCCATTTGGAATAAAAGACACATGCAGATGAGTAGTTTTATTTCCATAGACACCATCAGGCTCTAAATGATGGCTATAATGCCCCCAAATGTTTTCCTTCCCCTAATTAGGTCCTTCTCCTAATTGGGGAAATGTGTCATAGTCTAGTGACAAAATATCGTAAGTACCATGTGAAAAAAAATCACTCTCCCACTCAAAAACTTTCAATGGCTCTCTACTACCCGCCGAACCCTACTGCTGCTCACTGAATCCAACACTCCTCCCAGCCTCAAAACCCTTGTAGAACAGATAGGGTCTCAAGGATTGGATGAAACACAATTGGATAAAAGAAGGTAACAAACTGAGTTTGAATCCTAGTTCAGTCATTGGCTAGCTATAATAGGCCCCTAAAGAACAGAATTCAATTTCCTTGTGCCTCAAATTCATACCTTATAGGGTTGTTGAAGAGATTACACATTTAAATACAACTAAAAGGCTTAGAATACTGCTTGTGCATAGTAAATACTCAGTGACTGTTGCCTATTAGTAGAGGACTAAGAATGTTGGTTAATGAAGCAAGTGAACCTGGAGAGAGGTCTCTACTCCCAACCTTTACAGGTTAGCTGATGGCCCAAAGAAGACATGGAAGTTAAACCTATCTGTGGGTAGTATAAAGTGAAGAGGGATAGTAAATATTTTGGGTGATGGACACATATCCCAAAATTATGCTAACAAGCAACTGAAATGGACAGATATAACAAGGTATACGGTGGCCTCTACCTGTAGTCCTGGGTGGTCATTTTAAGGTTAAAGCAGAGCTCTAGTATAAAAAGCTCGTTGGATTGGAGTGGGCTCAGGTAGATCATGATAATGAACTGGACCCGGTAATGACGGTAGAAGTGGAGAGGCCAGAATACATGCAGGAGGTAGCACAGCCTGGCGCTGTTTTTGATGTGCTGATAAACCAGCTCTGTGGAAGAAAAAGAAATGCCCTGGTTTGTAGTTTTTGCTGATTTCCATGGTATGAATATTCCCTCCACAGCCAATGTCATGCTACTGATGTGGTGTCACTGTACTCAGAATTAGGAAGAGATACTCACACTGGTCATGAGAGCTGGTTCCAGTACACCACTGAAGACAAAAATTTCTAAACCAGAGTTAAAAAAAAAAACAGTTTAAGAAGAGATGTAGCATAGTTCCTTATTCTAAAGCATTTCCACTGACAGACTGAGTTCAGCGTGTGAGAGAAGCAGGGCGGTGGGAAATGCTTTAAGAGCTTGGGCTCAGGGCGCCTGGGTGGCTCAGTCGGGTGAGCGTCCGGCTTTGGCTCAAGTCATGATCTCACGGTTCATGGGTTTGAGCCCCGCATCAGGCTCTATGATGACAGCTAGCTCAGAGCCTGGAGCATGTCTTCGGATTCTGTATCCCTCTCTCTCTCTCTGACTCTCCCCTGCTTGCATTGTGTCTCTCTGGCTCTCAAAAATAAATAAAAAACATTAAAAAACATAAAACAATTTTTAAAAAAGGAGGTTGGGCTCTGTAGTCAAAGAGCCATGGATTCGAATCCCACCTTTCCTGCTTATTAGTTGCATGATCCTTGACAAATCACTAAATCTTTTTAATTCTAGTTTCCTCATCTATGAAATAGTGGTGATGATGATGATAGCAATGTCTACTTCATAAATGCATTCAGAGTTACATGAAAAATGTCATGTTAAGAAAGAGCTTAGCAATAAGAAAAGGTCAAAGGATCAAAGGGGGGAAATAGGTAAAACGTGTGTATAAAGGAGCTTTATCTGTACAATAAATAATCCTATTTTTATTGATTTAAAACAGAAGCCTTCTACTTGCTCACAGTTGGCAATTCCAGGCTGGGTTCAGAGGGAAGGCTCTCTTCTTCACTGAGGGGTGAGCTGGACTCATTCATGTTTGCAGTCAGCTGATGATCCGTGGCCCCACTCATGTGGCAGTTGGCAGGTCTAATGGAGGTTGCTGGGCTACAAGTCTGTCATCATCTGCCCGGCTAGTCTGGGTGCCTCCACATGAGTTCCCAAGAGCAGCAAGAAAAATCAAGCATTACTCTTGGGTCTTTCCAAGCCTCACATTTTCTCATGTCATTGACCAAAGCAAGTAACATGTCTCAGCCCCAAGTCAGTCTGATGGGAACTCCTCAAGGATCTGGACTTGGAGAGAGAAGTTATTATGGTTATTTTTTAAAGTAAGAAAAGGCAATTGATAAAAGAGAAAATCTGAATGGCACATAAATGCATGAGTGGACCAACCTCACTAGTAATGAGATCATTTTATATTTATCAGGTTGATAATTTTTAAAAGTCTGATAAATCCAAAGGATAATATGAAAATGGAGAAATGAGAAACCCCATACACAGCTGCTGGGGAGTGGACAAATTATGACACACTCAGAGAAGACAGTAATTAAAATGAATAGATTCAGTTTCTATGAATCAATATTGAAGACCCAATTCTGAGTTATAGAATCATCAGACAATAAGATTTGATACATTATAGATGGAAACTTTATTTTTATAGATATATACACATAAAATATAAACCATGGATTGGAAAGATACACACCAATTTCAGAATAATATTTATCTCTTGGGATAAAGAGATGAAGAGTAAAGAATGAAAAATAAAGGAGGCTTTGAATTTACTTGAGCATTTTATTTCTCAAAAAACGTGAAGTCACTGTGACAAAACAGATGTTTGTTGTATTCAAGGAATAGATCCACAAGCATTTATGTTTGAAATATTCAAAATACTGTGTCTTTGAAATATCCCACAATTAAAGCAACATTTAAAGAAAGATTATCAGACAATTCCTTTAAACTAAGGAGAAAAGGTAGGGGAACAAGAGGATTAAGTTATATAACTGATTAATTTAAAAATTTTTAATATCTATTTTGAGAGAGCGAGAGCAAGTAGGGGAGGGGCAGTGAGAGAGAGAGAGAGAGAGAGAGAGAGAGAGAGAGAGAATCCCAAGCAGGCTCCACAATGTCTGCAGAGCCCAATGTGGGGCTTGAGCCCATAAACTGTGATATCATGACCTGAGATGAAATCAGAAGTCAGAAGCTTAACCAAATGAGCCACCCAAGCACCCCTAAGTCATACAACTGATTAATTTAACTGCCAAAAAAATGTAATTTTTGTAGGGAGGGGAACTACGTGTGGGGTCAGTGGATCAGGTGGAAGCCAGTGGCACATGCACTGGAAGACTTCATCTGAGGCAGAACAGGGAGATAGGAGTTTATTGGTTATACCACAAGAGAGCAGGGCAGGACAGCAAAGGAGAGATTGTCTGCCACAAGGCATTGGTGGGGGCTGTGGTTGGGGGGAAGGTGAGAAGGTGTGGGAACATGTGGAATTTTCCTTTTCAGTACCTGTGTCTGGGTGTAACCCACTGGTCAGCTAGGGCAGGCATACAGGTATTTTGAGGTAGGTCACCTAATGGGCCTTTTTACATTTAGCTTGGGATTGGAGGGATTTAGGGGGTCACTGTGGTCCCTCCTACCTTATTCAGGTTGCCATTGTTCAAGTTGATTGCCTAAAAGCAGCCTCTCCAACTTTAGGTCACATTCATGGAAGTATAGAATGCAGAAAGAACATGTCTATAATCTGGCTGTGCTCTGCAGTGGTCAGACCACGCCAGACACACTTTGCAAAAGGCACACACTAATGTGAGTATCACCATTTGTTCAAGTCAGCCACACCTCTGGAGCATCTACCTCGCTGTCACTACCGGTTATGGAAGACCCCACAGAGGACAGAAAACCTGAGGTCCTATTCTCAGAGCTTAGCTTCTATTCTAGTCAATGCACACAGCAACCTAAGAGCACATAGGATATGGGGGGTGGGAAGAGAGAGCCTGGAGAGTTGACGGCATGAGGGTTGATGAAAAGCCATGCCCAAACCAAGTTGTGTGCAGAATGCTGAAAAGGCTGCTGTCCACCTCCCTCTCCCACACTGGCTCTGAATCTACAGGGAAACTTGAGGCTTTAGATGGAACAGCTCTGGGTACCTTCCTGCTCAGACACACTCAGCATAGACAAGGACAAATCAGCCTGTGTGCCCAGAATGAAGCCCAGCATTAGCACACCCATGAGACCTTTACCCCCAAGTGCAATGGAGGATGAGAGCCCTTTGCTCTATCCATCAGCTCCTCAGCAGCTTTACCCCCTCAAGGCTGAACTGTAAAAAGAGTTATTTTTGCTGTACTGCCTTTTTATTTCTTTTCAACCTCTTATTTCCTATTCTGTAATTATTGCCAAGGAATGTTCGCAGAAATATGCTGGATTTCTGACAGTCTGTCATGTGGGAGAGAGATGAGCTCTTCCTGTGGGCTGCCCAGAGATTGCAGTCTGACTGGGGAAGGTGCAGTGAGAGGGTTTCTGGCCACTGTAAGGGATCTCATGGCTGCTGGATTCAGAGCAGTGGCCGGCTGTCTCCCCTGGGGTTCACCAGAGACTACGCACGTACATTGAAAAGGAAATCGTTGGCCTTACAAAGTCTATAAAATGTCTTCATTTTTTATGATCCCAGAATAATCATTGCAGATCATTAAAAAATTACAGAAATGTTTAAGAAGACATTGTAGCCCTATAATCTCCTCTTTTAGAGAAAATCACTAACACTTTGATATGAATCGTTTCAAATTTTTCTGATGGATACATAAACTTTCAGACATTAAAAGGGAAGAGTGCTACATGTAGATTGAATCGCAATGTAGCCCTACCCCCTTGGGTTATCTCAGAAGACTTTCCCATGTTTGGATGTGCAAGACTGGCTCGTTCCCTTTATGGGTTGCATCATCCCTGCCTTGGCAAATATGCATTGAATGCGAACACCCACTAAGGTCAGGCACTGCTCTAGGCACTATGAACACAAGAGTACACAAAACAAAGGTTTTGTCCTTCATGAGACTTTATGTCCTAGCAGAGAAAAAAAAAACGCACAGAAGCAAACAAATAACATATAAAATGTCCAAAGAGAAACATGCCATGAGGGAAAAGAAAGGGGTTAAGGCAACATCGTACAACAAAGGCGCTGCTGGTTTAGATTGCATAGTCTTGGAAGACCTTTCTGAGGGTCTCTCTATCAGTTATCTGTAGCTGTGTAATATGTTCTTCTAAAACTTTGTGGCTTCAGCAGCAATATTTATTAACTCACAGGACAGGTGTGAGTTAAGACAGCTTAGCTGCTCTGGGTCTCTCACAGGCTGCAGTCAAAGTGTCAGCCAGGTTTTTAGTCACCTGAAGACTCAGACAGGGAAGGATCTGCTTCCAAACTCAGATGGTTGTTGGCAAGAACTAGTGTCCCACAGGCTGTTCTCTAAGGGCCTCAGTTCCTCACTAGCTGTTTGAGAACTTTCTCTGAGTTCCTTGTCACGTGGGCCTCTCCACAGGGTGGCTCACAACATGGCCGCTGGCTTTATCATAGTGGGCAAGAGAGAAGAGCCAGAGAGGGAGAGATAAGAGTCAGCAAGCTGGAAATCACAGTATGTAATAATTCATCTCGGAAGTGACATCCCTTACTTTTATGTTCTATTCCTTCGTTAGCAAGTCACCAGGCTGAGTGCACACGCCAAAAGAAGGGGTCATACAGGGTACAAATAGCAGGAGGAGGGATCACTGGAGCCATATTGGAAGTCTCTCACTATGGGGGATATTTGGACAGAGACACAAATGAAGTGAGGGAGTGAGTCTGGTAAATATCTAGGGAAAGAACCTTCCAAGAAGAACAAGAACAAAAGCAAAGTCCCGAGGTTGGAAGGACCCTGGTCTGAACGCGGAGCCATGAGGAGCCCTCTGTGACTGGAGCAGCAGAGGGAAAGACTGGTGGGGAGGGAGGTTGAAGACGGAAGCAGAGACGAGATCACGGTGCCCTTTGCAAGCCATGGGAAGGACTTGGGTTTTATTTCTGAGTGATAAGCCATGGTTTCGTTGGTTTGCATAATTTATTTACCTAACTCTTCACTGATGAAGATCAATTATAATGTTCTGTTTCTGAAAATGCCACCCCCTTATGTGCATGTGTACACACATTTGTGCTGGTATTTGTATAAGACATATTCTCATAGGCATGTAAGTATGTATATATCTTTTTTTTTTTCCTGGATCATAAGGTATGTGCATTTAAAAACGTAGTTACACACATATAGCCAAACTGCACTTAAAAAGGCTCTTCTCATCGTCTCTCCCACCAATATTGTGCACAAAGAGGACTCTGGCCAACACTAAGTAGTATTAAGCTTTTGAATCTTTGTTAATCTAATGTGGAAAATGTGGCATTTCATTGTGATTTGCCATTGCCTTTCCTCTCTAAAAAGGATGAACAGTTTTGCATCTATAAGGAGGATGAATACTTTTGCATCTTTCTGCTCTTCCTCTGCAGGGCTGTTACGGTCTAAGGGTCCTCTTCTCTGACTGCCTCTGACGGAAGCTGGCCCTGTGGCCCCAGGAGCTATCCAGCTAACCAGAACTGTTGACCTTTGCTCCTTGGGGTCCCAGGACCCACTCTGGACTCCCCATTCCTGAGCCATTCGTGCCTTTGCCTGACTCTTCCATGTGCATATTCTCAGTACCCAATATCCTACTCCCTCCACCACCCTCTCCACCAGAGGTCTGAAGCCCCCCACAGGGCACCAGGTGGAGTAATGGTTACAAAAGTATATACTGGACTCTGATCCAGCTCCAGCTCCTATAACTCATTGACCTTGGGTCAAGTGCCCAAGCAACATATGCCTCCATTTCTTTCCCTAAACTGAAGTCAAAAATAATAGTTGCCTCTCCAGTAGGCTGGTCTGAGGATTAAGTAGATGGTTCAGGAAAGAAACTGAGTATAGTACCAGGCACTTAGTAGGTGTCAATAAATGTGAACTGTTACCGTCATCCCATGCTGCCGTGCTGGCCTCAGAGTTTCTGCAAGGCAGCGACGATATCTTATTTATTTTTCTATCCCCAGGAGAACCTTACACAGTGGCTTGCACATATAGCATTTGAGAATTATTTGTATAATTGTTAGTGTATGTGTCAACTAAAGGAATTCACACCTGAATGAATGAATGAATGAATGAATTGCATGTGTAGTCTTAATACAAAGGGACTTAACTACCAACTGCTATCTTGTGTACAACTGGGAATCCTGGAAGGATTTCTTGAAGATTAAATAACATAAAGCAATGTTTTAAGAAGGAATTTAAGGAATAAGTAAATTTGCAAATAAGATTTTTCTTAAACCTGCAGATTTCCCCAATCCCCCCAAAGTCAAGCGGCCATTACACATTTGAAAGCATCCTTTCAGCTGTCTGCTCTTCAGACCACTCATGCTTAGGCTCAGTGGCTCCCCCAACTCTTGTAGCCCCCCTCGCCCCAGTCAGCCATTACTGGACAGAGCCCCGTCTAGAAAATAACACACAAATGTCGTAACTTTTTTTTTTTTTTTTTTTGCCTCTGACACCCTCTTCAGCGTGTACAGCGTTTTGAAACAGAAGCAGACAACCCAGCAGGCCACATCCAGCTTATAGATATGTTTTGCTCCACAAACCCAGTATTTTCTAAAATCGTATTAAAACTCAAGAAGCTTAATTTAAAAAAAAAATGTATATCTGGCTTCTCTCCCAAAATCTGAGGTCTGGCCACAGGGGCCAGCACTCCCAAGTAGCAACATCTGTCTGGAATCATGTGGCAGTAGCCCCCTTTGGATGGGCATGTGTCTGATTTCCAGATCCTCACAGTCCCCACCTGCTTGTTTCATTGTAATGGATGCTAAGACATATAAACTTTCAACCCTTGCATCAAAATCATCATCCCAAGTGGATGTTTGTCTGAGTATTTCAGCCCCAAACAACTCCTCAAAGGCACAGAGCACCAGTTCCTTAATCCCTGATATGGTTTTGAGAAAGACGCTCTTATACTTAAATACATCTGGGCTGTGTCTACAGTTCTAACCTCTGGGTATTGAGTACTTGTTTGACCATCACTGTTTATAAGGAGCATCTCCATAAACATCCTATGGAAGACATTTTGGGGAACACAGCCTAGGAAAGTTCAGAGAACTTCCAAACCTAGAGAAATCTCTTCAGAATTGTAGCAGCACTGACCACTTCCAGCCCCTGCCCAGAGCGAAGACATGTGACTGAGACAAGTAATCCATTGGATAGGTCAACAGCAGATGCAGCTGGGGAAGAGGAAGACCCCGGTCTTGGGACTTGGAGTCTGGATCTTGGAATCAGACTCTGAGATGAAGATACATGTGCAAGAGGTTTTTCAGGGTGTGCACTAGGTAAGAGAGAGGCCTCAGATGATCCTGCAGAGGTGTCAGGAGCTGAAGGGTCCTTCAGAGTGGTCCTCCATATTGAGGCAAGGAGTCTAGGCCTTTGTACTTTCTGTATCAATTGGTCATGGAAGGAGAGAGAATAACCGTGAGGGGCTGCAGCTTTCTCCAGCCAAAGGCAATTTGCAGAGAGGGATGTAGCTGTAAGCCATGAGCAGCCCACGTTTCTGAAAGGGGAATGTGGCTGGAACTCATAGACCCACTGCACCTACCTTTCTTTTTGTGGGTTAAAAAGCACCCCCTTCTTCCCCACCAGTGGTAGCAGTGACTACCACATGAAAATCAGAGGGTAGGACTTGGAGGCAAGACTTTTCCATCTTGCTTTCAACTTTTAGCACTGGCAAAGGGGTGATCTTTCTGAAGAACAGTTCTGTTTACATTTACAATACTCAAAAATCCTCAGTGGTTCCCCATTTCCTTCTGAATGAAGGTCAGAATCGTTAGCCTGGAATTCCATGCCTCCACCAACTGTCCTGGGCTCCCTTTCCAGTTTGTCTTCCACTATTCTCCTGCAAAGCCCCACACAGTCTCCACAGTTCACTTCCTTCCTGTCTTTGCTCTTGGTGATTCCCTTGGCCTGGAAACACTTTATCTCCTATGTCCATATATCTAAATTTTATCCAACCTTTTTGATGCAGTTCAAATGCTTCCCCAGTTCCTTCTAACTGGAAGCAATCTCTGTCTGACCTTATAATATTTTTATCATAAATTTAATACAAGTTATCTCACATAGTAAACCATAAACTCCTTGAGGGCAAGATTTTTATCTCATTCAGTGCCTTGTGCATAGTAAATACTTACTGATTGTTGGGTGGATGGATGGATGGATGGATGGATAGATGGATGAATGGATAGATGGATGGATGGATAGATAGATGGATGGACAGACAGATGCATGGGTGAACAGGAGTGTAGATGGATGAATGACAGGCCCTGGACAGATGTCTTACTACTGAGGTAATGCTGAGTCTTGTCTTCGCTCTCTTCATGGGCTCTGTGCATCCAATTTAGTTTATAGACAAGAGGAAGACTAGTCCAAAAAGAACTGAAGATGTATTTTCTCTATCAAAATATGAAAATTAGCTACTGAGTACTGAAGGCATTAAGGAATCACTGATTCCCCCTTTTAAACTTATTACCACATTTGGCCATAAGAAGTGGATACAGGTTTCCATGCTATCTTAACGTAGAGCACAGAGCATTCCTATGAAACCTTTCATAGGCCAAAATGGTGTACATAGAGTGAAGAAGTAATTACCACTGATTAATATAAAAAAATCATTGGGCTTTTCCAGACCACAAAAGTAACCTTTCTTAAGTTTTTCCTGATACTTCAGGGTGCATCCCACTAACGGATGCACAAAATAAGTCCAAATAAAGCATAGATGCTCATAGACACAATTCAAAGCTGTGGCAGCTCAATGCTGAGATGCTGAGTGTAGTTCCCCAGGAAGGAGCTTGGCGGGGCCGCTCTCACTGCTGGGGTGCACACTGCCTCTTTTATGGTTGGCTGTAAAACAAACATTGAACCCTATTTTCACTTCTTGCCTTTTTTCGTAAAAGTAAAACTCTTCCTCAGAGTTCTTTCAATTTATGAAAACAGGTACTTATGTACTTTTAGAAAAGTGAAGTGGCATATCTCAGACATTTGAAAAATGAGGGATACCTGTAGCAGATAAACCCTACATGAGTTACCACTAAATAGCCCCCTGGCTGGCTGTTACACTTCAGGTAGTGCCACTCAGATTTCTTGAACCTCAGATAGTTGTTAACAAAACAATATGCTGATCAGTTCCAAAAAAATAAATCAGAGGCAATCAGTTTGGGCAGCTGCTTGGCTCATGAAAGGTGACACCCAATTAGAGAATATGACCCACCCCAAACAGTGTGTGCTTCCAACATCCCACAGGATTTACAGCCGCAGTCATGGGTCTGACAGCCGTGGATCCTGCTTAGAGATACAAACTCCTCCAGAAGCCATAATAATAACCTCTTACTCTTGTGCGAGCTGCCTTTCATCTGGGTGCTCACAATGACTCAGTGAGATCGGGATGGAAAGTATTCCCATCCCCCTTTGAAGTCCAGACAAGAGAGCCTCAGAGAGGAAAGACTCTCCCTGTGTAACACGGTGATAAGGCTAGTGTGTAGCGGCAGGGCCACATGGAAGATCTAGTCTTTGACTCCTTCACAGCAGCAACCCCCTTGCTTGTGTGTGACCTCCTCACCCATACCTTTGCCTCTGGATCTACAAAGGGAAATTATCAAATACATGGCCAATTTCACACTGACTTTGCATGCCTGTCACGTCCTAGCCATTGTTTAGAATTTTACCACAAGGGAATTACTCTTTTTATTTAATGGTTATTTATTTACTTTGAAAGAGAGGGGGGGGAGGGAGGGAGGGACAGAGAGAGAGAGGGAGAGAGAGCATCTCTAGCAGGCTCCACACTGTCAGCACAGAGCCCAATGCAGGGCTCGATCTCCTAAACTGTGAGATCATGACCTGAGCTGAAATAGAGTGACGCTTAACCGACAATCACTGGGGTAGCCCAGCCAGGGAACGATTCTTAATGCCTAATTGAAATTATTTCTGTGAAGTTTTACCTCATTCTCCTTTGTCCCATTCTCATCTCTTTAATATCCTTTGAAAGGAGGGCAAGTTCTGATTTTCAGAGGAGTAAGACGGTCCCTATCAAGCCCTCGGGCAGACTGTGTAAGAGCAGGAATGTGAACTCCTAGATGGGGAATGTGTTCACTCCGGGGACCAGCTTAGACTCACTAAGAACAAGGCACATGAGACAGGCTTGTTGGTAGGGTCACTACAAGAAAGACTCAAAGGGATGCAGTAGATACAGTGCCTATCGATTTTAACAATGTCTTTGATGGAGTTTCCTATAATATCGCTGTGAACAAATTACAGAGATATGGACCTCATGATAATACCATTCAGTGGATTTATAACTGGTTGAATAAATTCAGAGATGATGATTAATGTGTGATGTGATCCTACAGTATACCCTGAATGATAAAATGAAGAATTTTGACCTCTGTCTTATCCAGTCCAAAACTTTTATCAACTATTATTAAACGTTTGTCCCCTAGAGCCTGTCTGTCCCATCTACCCGGCTTACGGCTGAGAGGAGAAGCTAAGGAGGGGAGTCACAGAACCCGCAGGCCAAAAGCAGTCTGGATGGATGGATATAACAGTTCAGACCTCATGAGATAATATTTCAGTGGATATTTTTTAAACCTTGGGGTTTTATTCAAAGACTCACATGCACAAGTAGAGGATGAGGACAGATACCTTGGAATAACTCATAAGAACAAGGCCTCGGGACTGGGTTTCCATGCAGGTTCAGGTTCACACTGTGGCCAAGGAAGCTTCCGGGAATGTAGAGTGCAGTGTTTCAGTGGGAACCGGCTTCGTGTGCTTCTTCCACTGGTCTTGAAATCTGTGCTTACGAGGGTCACTGACCAACCAGAGAAGGGCTGTGTGCAGGTGAAGAACAGGGGAAAGATGCTAGACACGATGTTAATTAAATCCCAAATGGTGGTGCTGGAACAGTTTAGCCTGATGATCTTTGTCTTTAAATATCTGAAAGACTCTCACTTGGAAGAGAATTCTCATTGTGCATACCCTGGAGGCAGAGCTGGGGCTGGTGAGTAAAAGCTAAAAGGAAGCAGATTTTTGTTCAACTTTAGGAGGAGGATCCTAAGAATTGCAATTTTCCAGATAAGACTACATGTCAGGAAGCAGCACAGAACCAAGTATGAGACAGGCTCACAATCAAAAACGGCTGTGATGTGGGTGGGCTTGCAGGATGTGAGTGCTCTGGGCCAACCCAACAGAACACAGGCAGTTACCTTGGGGGTGGGCCATTGGCACGAGGGCAGTGATGCTGGCCAGCTTTCTCTGGCACCAAGGGCTCCTAACATTTGGTCCACTCTTCCTTGCACCTTCACCCCTGACTGGCGCCCTAGCACTGTTGATAAATACTTCAAGCCAGGCCTGAAGGTTCAGGATGAGTGGTTTCAGTATCTCTAGTTTTTCTGAGGGGTCTTCTTCATCCTCCTGTTCCTCTTCCCCTCCTCCTCTCCTTCTTGTGTCTCTATTGGTTGTTTGCTTGCTTGTTTTACCATTTTTTTTTCTTAACCAAACGTTTTGGCTTCTCTCTGGGCTCACCAGTCCCTAGCCAGCCCAGCATTTTCCATTCAGCTGTGAGGCTCCCCACTGAGAACAGTGCTTTACTGGTAACTAGGAAATTAGGGACGCGAATGATGGTGGGATGGGTGACCAAGAGTGCTCATCCAATCTCCTCCCTGAAGCTATCTCTAAACAAGAGTCACCTTTGTAGAGATTTATTGGAGGGAGGCAACTAAGAGAACTGAGAGGGAAGGGGAGAGGAGTTCCCATAAGCTGAATCCCCACTCTGTGAATATCATTGTCTTGGGGTTTTTAAAACACATTACATGCAGTCCTCACACAACACTCACCTGGTCAGTTCATCCCTTATAAATGGAAGGAAACAGGCTCACAGGGTTAAGTAACCAGCTCAAGGTTGCAGAATTAGGATTTAAATTCAGGTCTGCACAGCTACAGCCCATTCCCTCCTGGCTACAGGTTTCTGATTTGACAAGTCGGAATCCAGCAGGCTTCATCCTACACCCATTTTGAAATCAGTTGTACAATTTCATTCTTCCAAGAAGTTCACTCGGTAGCAGTACTCAGGGGGGGGAAATGTCACTCCACAGGGCATCGATTAGCAATATTAAAATGCCTTTAGAAAAGACAGAATGGAGCAGTGCAGGGCGCCGGCCCTGAAATGAAGTTCAGGGTGATGAGGCTGCGTTGCAGACCCAGGGCTGGAGGAGGATGGAGGTGGCCAGCGCCGGCTCCTCCACAGCCATCCCCACTCCCCACGTTCCAGTCTGAGCAGCTCTCTCCCGACTGAGGCACTTCCCTGCAGTGATACACCAAAGAGTCATTTTCTTCACTTTTGTCCAAAATCTGACATTTTTAAAAGAGTCATAGTACAATACAGGCTTCCATTTGGTATTATTACTTTTCCCTAAAGAAATGCTGCACTAAATTATAATAGCGAGCACACCAGCATAACGTTGACTTAGAGTGTGGGCTCTGGAGCCCTGGCTACTCTATCTCCCATTGACTCAGGCTGCACCCCTAACCGCAAATTTCACTGGACCTCAGCTTTCTTCTTCGGATTGTCTTGAGAATTTGATTAGTTAATTACATGTAATACAGAGTAAGTGAAATATTGTGGTATCCTTTGTTTTTTTAATGTTTATTTTATTTTTGTGGGGTTTTTTATGGTTAATTATTATTTTGAGAGAGAGACAGAGCATGAGTGGGGGGAGGGGCAGAGAGAGGTAGACACAGAATCCAAATCAGGCTCCAGTCTCCGAGATGTCAGCACAGAGTTTGACATGAGGCTCGAACCCACAAACCATGAGATCATGACCTGAGCCAAAATCAAGAGTTGGCTGCTTAAAAGACTGAGCCACCCAGGTACCCCGAAATGTTTATTTTTGAGATAGAGAGTGCAAACGGGGCAGGGTAGGGCGGGGAGTGAGGATCCAAAGTGGGCTTTGCAATGACAGCATCCAGATGGGGCTTGAACTGGCAAACCATGACATCATGCCCTGAGCCAAAGCAGATGCTTAATGGTCTGAGCCATCCAGGCACCCCTGGTTTGGTCTTTTAAAGAGAATGGAAATCATGGTCATTGGGCAGCATGCTCCCAACCCCAATGTTGGGAAAAACAGCTAACACTCCCAAAGAATGGCTCTGAAGCTTAGATTCCATGACCCCTCCATTATTCAGAATATCTCTACAACCTGCCACACCCAACTCGCCTACAACTATTGAAATTTTCAACCAATGAGAACTGCATGCTGGTGACAAACTGTGAGAATAAGAACCCAGCAATTTATTTTCTGGACGTTTTGTCGTTTCTTAATTTGACAAAGTCACTATCAGCATGAGCTGACTGTGTTCACTCCTATTTGGCAATTCCATTTAGGGGCACCCCTTGATCGGGGTAGCCTGAGAAAGGAACAGAGAACTTTTCCAATGAACTAGAAGTATCCTATATTCATTCATGAACTGATTGACTCATTCATTTGATGAATAATCTCCTCAGGATCCCTTTATGCCCAGTGCTCAGCTGGGTTGTACAGATTCAGTGGCAAGACAAGAAGGCATGCTCCCTGCCCTTATGGTACCTCTAACGAGATACATGACAAAGAAGTAAACAAAGAATTAAAGAAAATTACATCATAAACGAGTGTCATGAGGAAAACAGGAGGGCTAATGACAGAATAATGGAAGAAGGAGGATACTTAGACAAGGTGTTCTGAGGAGAAAATGGGTATGATAAGACCTAAAAATTCAGAAGCCAGATATAACAGGCACCACTAGTTTCTTATTTAATGTTTTTCCTCTTTTTCCTTATTCTGTTTAGGGCCATGAGGTACCCAGCTGAAAGTACCCAACCACGATTTGTCTGGAGCCACAGCACAGTGTACCCAGCTAAAACACATTATCTCAGTCTCTTTTGTGGCAAGATGTAGCCAATGTAACAGTGCTCTGACCAACGAGCTATAAGCTGAGGTTTTCCCCCTAATGGTGCTACCTTTTCTTGCTTCCCTTTAACTCCTTTTTCTTGCCTGAAATATGGATAGGATGTCTGGTGCTGTGGCAGCGATCTTGCAACCATGAGGAAAAAGCCATGACAGAATCTCAGAGATCTTGCCTATAATGTTTTCGAGCAAATGACCAATCCTACCTTTTCCAGACTTCTAAGTGAATGATGAAACAAACAAAAACCATTGTATGTATTGAAGTCCTATTGTCAGAATTTTCTGCTATTCAGAGTCAAATGAAATTCCTCACTGATATACCGGCCATGCAAAGCACAGAAGGAAGGGCACTTCGGGCAGAAGAAATGACATATCTGACGACCTTAAGACAGGAATGAGCTTGGCATGTTTAGGAGCAGAGAGAAGACCAGTGTGGCTGGACCATATAGCAGGCATGAAGGGAAGTGGGGACAGCTAATGTTGGAGACGTGAGCAAGGGACAGGCCAATTAAAGCCTGATAGGCCCAGGTAAGGACTTTGAATTTTATTTTAGGGTGATTGTAAACCATCTGATAGCTAATGTATATTCTATAGATCGTCTGCCTGCTGTGTGAAGAAGGGCCTAGAACAGGGCAGGAAACAAGCAGGGAGACCAGACAGGGCCATTGCAGTTGTCCTGGGAGTGAAGATGGTGGCTCAGACTAGGGCAAGGGCATTGGTGTGGAGGAAATTACACCGAAACAGCAATGGAGCAGTAAGAGAATAATTGGAGGGTAAAAAGTCAATAGAATATGTGAAGAATTTAACATTTCTTTTGTTCATCAAGACAATTAAACTGTTTATGGCCAAGGACCAGGTCTGTGAAATAATATTGAATATACCAGCTAACGTCTGTGTGTTACATGCTTTACAGATATTGTCTCATTAATCCTTATAATAGCCCTATAAGGTAGACATTATTATTACCCCATATTATAAATGAGCAAAATGAGTCATAATCAGATTAAGCAAGTTGCTCAAGGATAATATTGTTAGCAAGTTAGTGGAGCTGGGTTTCAAACCCAAGTCGGTCTATTGCATGACTCAAGCCATAAAGCACTGACAGGCTATTCTGGGGGGCTGGGGGGTGGGGTGATTTTCTATGCTGTATATTTGGCATCCCACATAAAATGTCCCCATACTCCCCAGGCATGGTCTAGCTCCTTATTCTCTGGGTAGTAACACCTGGACATATTTATTGAGGCTTAATTACATGCCAAACGTTCACATTTATTGTGCCCACTTTGCAGAGTGGGAAACTAAAGCTTAAGGAGGTTATGTGATTTACCCAAAGTCACAGACCTAGTGAGCTTTAAATCCAGGCTGCCTGACGTGTTTGGCCAGTGCCTCCTCCAGAGGAGTTTGCTCCTGGAGAGAAGATCTGAACCTACAGAGAAGGTCACTTGAATGCCACGAGGGTTCCAGGGTGCTGTTTCACCAAGCCAGGACAATGCACACCCCAATGCCAGTCTGTATATGGCCTCACAAGCCAGGCCCCACTTTGGGATCGAGTGACAGCAAACACATCGACAGTGGAATGTTATTTCAGCCACGTGTAATGTCACTAGGCCACAAGCCCATCCAGGACCAAGCCAAGCACTGAGATGGCCCTAAGACCTTAAATAAATCCTGCTTCCCTCCGGTTCTCCTTTGTCACTCCTTTGGAGCAGTTGTCTCTGATGACCCTGGCTAAAGCAGGGCCCCGTGACTCATGCTACTTGCTACCTCATCAAACTCATGGTTAGTGTCATTTATCATTTATATGTTTGCCTGACTGCCCACTAGAATGTGAATGTTATATCCCCTTTGCTTAGAATAGCTGGCACATAGTAGGCATTCAATAAATATTTGATGAAGGAATGACTGAATAAATTAGTTAGTTAATCAATTTTTAATTTGCATTTGCACCTGGGGAAAACAATAAGCTTTCGGCAAATACACAGGTTTCTCTTGGGCTTAAGCACCTGGGACAATGGAAAGAAGGGCTAAGAGACAGACTGATAAGATGTCATGGGAAAACAACAGCAGGATTGATGCAAGGGGGCCAGGCCCAGGCAGTTGCTCAAAGCCCCCGGGTAGGCACGGTGGCCGTATTCTAGTCCCATGGGAGGTGCCATGACCCACTACAGAGCAATTAACTAAGCAACCAGAGGCTTGAGCTAGAAGCTCCCACTTAGGTAGAAGCCACAAGGGAAAGGGGCAGTGGTGGGAGGACTCCCTGGGAGAGGGCAGTAGGGGGGAGGTGCAGTCCAGGAGGCTCGGAGGAGGGGGGCCTAGGGCCTTCCCCTCCTAATTCCTTATTCCCATCAGCAATAATGGAACCTCTCAAAGAGCCATGCTCTGCTCCACCTTCCACTGTGGGCAGCAGCAGGAGGAATGTTGGATGAGCCTAGTTCCTTTTGGAAATCTGTGTCCCACTGGGAATCAGTTCCATTTTGATTTGAAATTCAAAGAAATAATAATAAAGTTAAACAAAACCAGAGGTTCTCATACAGATGAGAGTCATCCATTGCCCATTTTTGTCTTCCTGGAAAGAACAGAAACCAAACATGCTCTTTCCCTGTTTGGGGAGAACATTTTTGCAGGCTGGCTTTTCTTGCTCTCTTTTGAATACCTCAAGCAGAACACCCCTCGTGTTGTTAATGACTTCAAAGATACCGGGTCCACTGTGCGGCAAGTGATAAAAATGTACACAGCATGTGTTGGATAAATTAATAAACTCTCCAGAGCCTCCAAGTCCTCGGGCCCAGCAGCACCGTAATGAAATGTTATTCTGAAGTGGAGGAGGTGGGAAGGAGAAAAAGGGGAGCAGTATTTAATATATGCAAATTAACTAGTATGCAAATTGCCACTAAGTTAAAAATAACGGACTGCAAAAGGAGCCCATTTTTTAAGCAGCTTGTTTATTCATTAGCCTAATTCCCATTATCAATCCTTCTGTGTTCTTCTTTATTAAGTACTCACATTTGGGGAAGTTTGCTTCCTACAAATTGTTTTGCTCCAAAACCCGTAACACCGGTTAGAACAATCACCATACATTTGCTTTTCTCCCTCTCATTCTTGATTTTGCCTCTAGTCTGCATTCTCTTTCTTTCTTCCTGTCCCTTTCCTTTTGCCTTCAGTCTCCTTCCTCCTGTCATCCTCACTCGCCTCCTTTCTCTGACACCTTTTGTTTCTCCAATGCATGTGGCTCCCTGGCAGGTATGTGGGGCCAGGGCAAAGAAAGCCTCCTACCTCAAAAGGTCTTACTCCAGGGACCTCTTCTCCCAACCACCAGCCCTATGGGCTGGACTCCCAGATACAAAAGGCACCAGAACCTGGTTCCCCATTACCTTGGGGTGTGGACAACCATCAGCCTCCAGTCTGGAACATCAGAACAGCTAGAACAATGCACACCCCGATTCTGGTCTGTATATGGCCTCCTCTGCCTCAAGACAGACCTTACACAATGTTAAGACACAATGTTAAGAGGATTTTGGCAGCCAAACTCCTCTTTTGTCTCAAGAAACAGCCACCTTGCTATGTGCAAGCTCTGGTGCCCCCTAGAGGCTGAGAATGGTATAGAGCACGGAGCTGGTCGCGGCGAAGGCAGGGCGAAGGCAGCGGCTGGAGGAAGGAGCAGGGAGGGTTCTCCCACACAAAGCCACTGGCTGCAGTGTGCCTAGAGGGCATATCCAGAAAGTGTGGGCACCCACGAGCATCTGGGGAAGGGGCTGGAGGTAAAGACTTTGCCGATGCTGCGCATGAGCTTGCAAAGCTGTTTTTTGTGTTAACTGTTGTCATTTTTCACTGGATTTTTAATCACATAGTTATTACAAAGCATCAGGATCTTTTTTTTTTTTTTTTTTAGCCAAGCGCTTCTCTACGGGGTGCTTGGCTGTCGCTGTGCAGAGCTGTTTTGTGCCGACCTGCCCTGCGGAACGTGCGATCTTAGACACACAAGCACACGCCCCCTGAGGCTCAGAGTCTCCGAGGGAAGCTGTGGTTGAGGCCCACGGTGCAGAATCTCAGGGCTGGCCCTGCCGGGAGCCCTTACTCCACAGCAGCCTGGGCTGCAAATCAGATGCAAGTGACTCAACGTGAACACATATTCCCAGAGCAAATAACTCTAATTCCCACTCCTTCCTGAGCTCCCAGTTGCTACCGCTTAGCGTTCTCCTGGGAAACATGCTATGTCAGAACAGGAATCACATTCTTCAGGTCTCAGCTCAGGGCCAGAGCTCTGTCTTCTCCCTGCCGAAGCACCTATTACTCTCTGGCAACAATGTCAAATGTGAAAGGTCACACCCAGGTGGCTGCCTGGCATTTTTCCGTAGACGGCAGACAGCTGGGGAATGAATTTGCATCCACTCCTAAACCTCTAGCCCGCACTGCAATCTCCCATTGCTCTTAAGGGCCAGAAATGGTGTCAAAAGGCTAAAGACCTCAAAGAGCCAGGCAACATCAGAAAGAGTCTAAGCTTGAGATGAAGCCAGAAAAATAAATCATTATCATTTAAGCCCTGCACGTTCTTATACATACTGTCTTTGCAATATTTCCATAGAATGAGCAAATAAATCACCCTGCTCTTGACATTTTTAATAACTTTAAGAATGTGGTTAGGGTAATACTTAACTTTATTGACATATTGTATGGTTCATCCATCTCATCAAACCTCAATGAAACTTCAATGAATATTAACCGAGGACCCATAATGTACTAGACACTGCCTGGAGAATCCCCTGAGCAGTCCCTGTCACCCTCCAGGAGCTCAGACTCATCGGCTTGACTCCTGTCTGTGGGAATCAATAGCCCACAGGGCAAGACTAGATGGAGTTGGGTACAGACAGTTCAGATTTTAGCTGGATGATCTGGCTCCCTGGGTTTGGGAAAAAACTCTTTTTGGACTCTGGCTGCTTGAGAGTACTCTGAGGGTCAGAAGCCTCCCTTGCGCATTAGACACAGACCTTATGCATGGAAAGAAGAGAGGACAGAAATGCTATTCGGTAGCCAAACCTCAAAGACAGTAGATGCAGCCGCATTATGTCATTCTGGAGCATGACCCTCCCTGGGCCCTGATTTCATGGAACAGGAGACAGAGACGCAGAGTAGGACCTTTAACTCCCCAAAGTCACATAGCTCTTTTATAGTAGATCTAAAAGTATAAAAACCAAGTGTCTTGATTTTTAAGCCAACCCCCTTCAAATGATAATGGTGGCATATTTTACAAAGGGGTAGAGGAATTTCAAAAAGGAGGTCACATAATTTGAGGAATAATGATGACAATATTGACTCATACCTCAAAAACTACCTCTAGGAGACACTCTTCAGCATCTTGGGTTCTTAGAGGAACAGGTTTTCTCTCATACCTCAGGAATATTTGAGCTGCAGCCTTCACAAAAATGCTGTGACTTCCAACTCTCTTCTCTTAGTCATTCTTACTCAATCCCCAGATCTCAGTTCGGACATCACTGCCTCCAAGAAGCTTTTCCTGTTCCCTCAAATCTGGCCTAGGTGCCCTGCTCTATGTTTGCAAGGTCCCCAAACCCCTGCCCCAGCTCATTGTAACTGTCTTTTACTTGGATGCTTTCTCCAATCTTCTATGAACCTCTGGAGGGCAGGGACTATATCTGTCTTGCTCCCTCAAAGTTGTCTCCATAGACCCTAAAGTTAATAACTCTATGAATGTGATTAAGGTATTACTCAACCTTATTGATATGGTGTATGGTTCATCCATCTCATCAAAACTCAATTAAATCTCAGGGCCCAGAATGTCCCAGGCAGTGGTGCCCGGCATAGAGTAGATGCTCAATAAATATTTTAGAGTGCATAAATGAGGAGTGGACCACAGAGCCTCATCAGGGAAAAAATGTCATTAGCCATTCCTGTCACAGAGGGATCCAATTTCTCCCTCCTCCTAAATACATCCTTGGCTGCTAATCTGAGCATTCCAGAGTGAGACTTAAACTGCCTGAGAAAACATATTATAGGCTATGTAAAGATAAGAGAAAGGTACACACATTTAAATATGGCCCTTCTTATTTATGGGAGCAAACTTTACACTCGGAAGACATATCTTCTTTATGGCAAAAGCCAAGGAAACAAATATTGGACAGAGAAAGAATTTTGCAGCAAACATTGCAGAAATGCTTTAATATCGCTGCTACATAAAGAATTCATATAAATTGATTTTTTAAAATTCAAGACCTCAACAGATAAGTAGACAAAGACCATGAACAGAAAACGCATATCAGGGGAGGCCTAACTAGTAAATAAAAATATAGAAAAATATCCAAGGAGGGATAGGGCCTGAGAAAAGGACGAGAGAGGAGAAGAGGTCAGTTGCCCCCATGGCCCAGCTGCCCTCCTTCCCTCCCAGCAGGACCTGTTTGGTGTCACTGCTGTGTTTCAGTGTGCCCGGTGAGGCGGGTTTGAGGAAGAGCTCCAGGTCCCTGCCATGCTAGGAGCGACGCAGGGAGCAACCCAGGGACCAAGGCCAGGATGTGAATTCTGGGCAGCCAGGGGGGTGGATGGAGGCATACAGCAGCAACAAAGGGGTAGAATGGCTTGTGGGCAGCTTTGTTTATCATAGGATTCAGTGCCAAAGGTGGCTAGTGCAGTGCTTCACACACAGCAAAGACTAAAAATGTGAAACTGGAAATACAGGATTGCAAACAGAAGAGAAAGAATGAAAAGGGAAATAAGTGAATGTTTGGAAACAGGTAATCTATTTAAATAGGACAGTATCCCGGGGGCTTTATGATTTGCTGTAAGCTTCTGTTTTTGGCTTCTTCTACAACCAGCTGCCCCGTAGGCTTCCCTCAGGTGCACCCACCAGAAGGGAAATGAGACTCGTTAATGCTTCCTGCCAGCGTGGTTCACAGGTGCCTGGGAAGTTCAGAAATGTTTCTGAAAAACAAAACAACAACAAAAATATGATTTATCCTATTAAACTTTCAGAAGCTAAAAATAGAAATACATTATGTGGTACACCTTAAACTTCTACAGTGATGTATGTCAATTATATCTCAAATAAAGCAGGGAAAAATTAAAACAAAAATAATACTCAGTTTGACAACCTTGGTACAGTATAAATAGAAGAACAATATTTTTGGAAAGAGGTCCAGCAATACTTATGAAGTACTATGTATCAGTCATTGCGGCAATAATGCTGTGTAACAAATGATCTCAAAAATCTCAGAAATGAAGGTCCCCAGGGGTCCATGATGGAAAGTGTATTATAGCCTAAGGCATCCCATGACTGTCAAGGAGGAGAACTGAGATCTCAAAACAATTCCTCATCTTGTTGATTGCTGACCTCTGCCTGCTTGCAAAAATCACCGAGGACCTGAGGTCCAATAATTCATTTTGTGGGGACTCACATATGGGTCTGTCCACCTGGGAAAAGGAGATAACACAGTGGAGCAGGATCTAGAGCAAACAAGAAGGGGAAGCAGTCTGGTTGATGGGCTCCTTTCCCTAGCTCAAAAGTCAATGCATCGAGTTCAACTGACTTCTCATAATTGCACCTTAAAACCTTGCTGAAAGGTGATAGAACATTCTGTATCTGGAATAGGGTCAAAAAGCTTTGTACAATTTTGATATCTGTCAAACCTATTAAAATGATCACTTAAAATATGTGCATTTTATAGTATGTGACTTATTCCTTTATAGTATGTGATTTAAAAATAAAACCTGTTGAAAATCATCTTACTATATTATTTACATTTGTATTTTAGAAAACTGATTTTATCTGGAAACAGGCTGGCAAAATTAAGCTGAATAAAAAACTATTTATAGTTCTTTCACTTCTGGCCAAGATGGAATAACATGGGCTGGATTTAACCTCCTGTCAGAAATAAACAATTTTTTTAAAGACAAAAAAATATATGAAAGACATTGGATGTCAGGCAGTGATGGCTGAGGGAGGGGAAACAAACGAGGTGAGTATTACAATTGCCCCAGCTTATTGCCTTGAGAATGTTTCCAGACCACAGTCCAAGAAGGGGAAACCAGGCAGCGCTCGGTGAACTTCCAGAGGCTAGGGTCTGAGAGCCTGGGGACCTCATGGCATCTATAGAATTCTCTCCATTCAACAACAGCAGAATATACTCTTTTCAACTATACATGAAACATGTACATAAAACAAGTCTCAACTTATGTCTGGGACATAAAACAAGTCTCAAATTTAAGTGAATTGAATTCACACAATGTATATTTTCTGGCCAAAATGGAATTAAATAATAAATCAATAACAGAACTTCAAAAATTTACCAAATGTTTGGAAAAAAACCCCATACTTCCAAAGAACGTGTGGGTCAAAGAAGATATCAAAAGTGTGATTACAAAGTATTTGGAACTGGAAGTATGTGAAAACACAACATATCAAAATTTGCAGGATGCTGCTAAAGTTGTACTTAGGGGGAAATTTATAGTACCAAATGCCCATATTAGAAGAAAAGAAATCTCTCAACTCAGTATCCTCAGCCTCCACCCTAAGAAGCTACCAAAATATAAATACATAAAACTCAATGTAAGTAGAAGAATGGAAATAATAATAATCAGAGTAAATATTAATGAGAAAAGAAACTGAACATAACACAGGAAAAAAATATCAATGAAACCAAAAGCTGGTTTTTTGACAAGACCTATAAACCTCTATCTAGACTAACCAATAGAGAGAGGAGATACAAATTAGCAATAACAGGAATAAGAGAAGTAAAATGATTATACATTCTACAGATATTAAAAATATCATAGTGAATATTTTGAGCACCTTTATAACAGTAAATTTGACAGCTTAAAGTGGACAAATTCCTTGCATGACAAAAATTGCCAAAATTCACTCAGGAAAAAAAGAACCTGAATTGTCCCATATATTATTAAGGAATTTAATTTGTAGTTAAAACTTCTACAGGCACCTGGGTGGCTCAGTCGGTTAAGCCTCCGGCTTCGGCTCAGGTCATGATCTCACAGTTCGTGCATTCGTACCCGG
The DNA here is from genome assembly GCF_006229205.1 of Suricata suricatta. Lineage (NCBI taxonomy): Eukaryota > Metazoa > Chordata > Mammalia > Carnivora > Herpestidae > Suricata > Suricata suricatta. The sequence goes on along the minus strand of NC_043704.1, from coordinate 124,858,763 downwards.
CATCGGGCTCTGTGCTGACAGCTAGCTCAGAGCCTGGAGCCTGCTTCAGATTCTGTGTCTCCCTCTCTCTCTGACCCTCCCCTGCTCTCACTGTCTCTCTCTGTCTCTCAAAAATAAATAAAAAGCATTAAAAAAATTAAAACCTTCTCCCCCACCCCGCCTAAAAAAAGCAAATCCAGATGGCTTCACTGATGAATTCTACCACATATTTGAGGAAGAAATAGTATTAATTCTACACATAACCTTGAAAAAACTGGAAAGAGACAAAAGCTTCACTTCCCATCTCATTCCAGGAGGCCAGCACTACCCTGTTACCTAAATGCAAACAAAAATCTTGCAAGAAAACTCCAGAATAAAAGGCCTCATGAATATAGATGGAAACATTTTAACCAAATTTTAGCAGATCAAATCCAGAAATACACAAAAGAATGACACATCATCACTAAGAAGAGTCTATTCCAGGAGGACAAGGCTAGTTCAACATTAAAAAAAAATCAATGTAGCGCTGCCTGGGTGTCTCAGACCATGCTGGGCATGAAGCCAACTTTATAAACTAAATTAAGTAAAATATAAATAAATGTAATTCACCATATTAACAAACCAAAAAGAAAAGCTGTATGGTCAATTTCAATTGATGCAGAGGAACCATTTGACAAAATGGACACAACCATTCCTGATAAGAAGACTTTCTGCAAACTAGCAATAAAAATGAACCTCTTCAATATGATTAAGGGCAGATCTGGAAAATCTACAGCTAAAATAATTCTTAAGAAGGAAAGACTGAGAATTTTTTGCCTAATGTTGACAATAAGACAAAAATATCCAATCTTACCATTTCCATTTAATATTTTGCTACAGATTCTAGCCAATTCAATAAGGCAAAAAGAAATCAGTCTTAGATGGAAAAAGAAAAACTAAGAGTGTATTTACCCATAGCTAAGCTGATCATCTATGTAGAAAATTCAATGGAATCAACAAAAATGCTATTAGAACTAATGAGTGAGTTTATAAAGATTTCATGATATAAGATCAATATACAAAAATCAATTGCATTTCTATAAACTAGCAACAAACAATTGGAAGTTGAAATTAAAAAAGTCAATGCCACTTAGAATAGCATAAAAAATTAACTACAGATGGAGAAATCTCATGAGATATGTAAAAGACCTACACAATTAAAACTAAAAAGCATTGCTGATAGAAATTAAAAATGACCTAGAGTAATTCAATGTTCATAAATCATAAGATTAAGATGTTAAATATTATTAAGATGTTAAGTCTCCCAAATTAATCCAGAGTAATCCCAATCAAATCACAGCTGGCTTCTGAACAAAAATTGACAAACTGATTATAAAAATTCATATGGATAGTAATCCCTTATCAGATGTATGGCTTGCAAATATATTCTTCCTTTCCTAGACTGGCTTTTCATTTTGTTGATTGTCTCCTTTGATCTACAGACACTTTTTAGTCTGATGTAGTCCCACTTGTCTATTTATGCTTCTGTGGCCTGTGGTTTTGGTGTTCTACCCAAAAAATCATTGCCAAAATCAATGTTAAGGAGTTTTTCCCTAAGTTTTTTTCTAGAGGTTTAATAGTTTCAGGTCTTACATTTAAGTCTTTAATCCATTTCAAGTCAATTTTTGTGTATGGTGCAAGATCAGGGCTCAATTTTATTCTTTTGTGTATGAATATCCAGTTTTCCCATGACCAGTTATTGAAGAGATTATTCTTTCCCCCATTGTGTGTTCTTGGTGTTCTTGTCAAAGGCTAGTTGACTATATATGAATAGATTTACTTCTGAGCTCCTCATTCTATTCTATTAGTCTCTGTCTGTTTTTATGCCAGTACTATACTGTTTTGATTACTATAGCTTTGTAACATAGTTTGACATCAGGAAGTAGTATGATGCCTCCAGCTTTGTTCTTCTTTCTCAAGATTGCTTTGGTTATTTGGAGTTTTTGTGGTTCCACATATATTTTAGGGCTGTTTTTTTTTCTATTTCTATGAAAGATAGCAAAAAATAAAGGCGATTAAAAAATGGGCAGAGGTTCTGAATGGACATTTTTCTAAAGAAGATATACAAAGAGCCAACAGGTATATGAAAAGATGCTCAACATCACCCATCACAGGGAAATTTAAATCAAAACCACAATGAGATATCACTTCTCACCGGTTAGAATGACTCATCAAAAGGACAAGTGATAATAAGTGTTGGTGAGGATGTGGAGAAAAGGCAACCCTTGTACAACTCTTGGTGGGAATGAAATTGGTATATCTATCATAGAAAACAGTATGGTGGTTCCTCAAAAAACTGAAAATAGAACTACTGTATGTTACAGCAAATCCACTTCTGGATGTATATCCAAAGGAAATGAAATCAATATTTCAAAGACATATCTGCACAACCATGTTCATTGCAGCATTATTCACAGTAGCAAAGATATGGAAACAACCTAGATATCTGTCAAAAAATGAATGAATAAAGAAAATTTAAAAATAAACTATATTGCTTTATACAGGGACTATCATTCAGCTATAAGAAAAGAAGGAAATCTTGCCATTTTCAACAATATGGATGAACCTGGTGGACATTAGGCTATGTGAAATAAGCCTGACACAGAGAGATAAATACTATATGATCTTACATATATGTGGAAACTAAAAGTTAAGAGGGGAAAATGGGTGATGGGCATTGAGGAGGACACTTGCTGGGATGAGCAACAATTTGCTCATGGAAGCCGATTTGACAATAAATTATATTCATTAAATAAATAAATAAATAAGTAAACAAACATTAAAAATTTTTTTAAATTAATAAAAGTCAAATTCATAAAACCAGAGAGTAGAACAGTGGTTGCCAGGGACTAGGGGGTAAGGAACAGGTAAAGGAGATGTGGAGAGATGTCTGTCAAAGGGTACAAAGACTCACTTATAATATTAATAAGTTCTAGGGATCTGATGTAGAGCATGGTGACTATAGTTAATAATACCGTATTGTATACTTGGATTTTGCTAAGAAAATAGATCTTAAACATTCTTACCATCAAAAGGTAATTATGCAAAGTGATGGATGCATTAATTAATTTGATTGTGGTAACCATTTCACAGCTATGTGTACATTAAATCATCATGTTGTATACCCTAAATATATATAATTTTTATTTGTCAACTATATTTCAGTCAAGCTGGGGGAAAATCATGTAGAAGTGCACAGGACTAATAATAACCAAAACAACTTTGAAAAAGAACAATGCAGGGAACTAAAACTATCTCATTCAAGACTTATTATAAAGCTACAGTAATCAGGACAGTGTTGTATCAGTCTCAAGATAGGCAAACTTATCAATGGAACACAGTAAAGAATACAAAAACAGATCACACATATATGGACAACTAATTTTCAACAAAGGTGCAAGAGCAATTCAGTGAGAGAGAATATGCAAAAATGAATTCAAAATAGATCATGGACCTAAATTTAAAACCTACAACTATAAAACTTTTAGAATAAAACATAGGAGAACATCTTTATGACTCTGGGTTAATCAATACTTTCTTAAATATGACATCAAAGGCCTAACATGTGAAAGAAAAACATAATTTTCTTCATTTCATTTTATTTATAATACAATTTTAATTTTATTTAAAAAATTAATACTTTATTCAAATATTATTAAGAGACTTAAATGACAAGGTACAAACTGGTAGAAAATCTTTGCAAAGCACATATCTGATAAAGGACTTGTCCCAGAATTCATAAAGAGCCCTCAGAAGTCAATAAGAAGGAACCAGCCCAAAGTTTTTCATGGACAAAAGGTTTGAAAAGACACTTCAACAAAGAAGATATATGGATGACAAGTAAGAACCTGAAAAGACGCTCACCATCACATGTCATTAGAGAAGTGTATATCTACACTACAGTGAGATACTGCTACATACCTAGTAGGCTGAAATTAGAAACACTGACCATACCAGTGGTGGCAAGGATCTGGAGTAAATGGAACTCTCACGCACTGCAGGTGAGAATGTAATAAGGCATAACCACTTTGGAAAACAATTTAGGATTTTGAAATTTAAACATCACATTTATATACTTATATATATATGTGTGTGAGTGTGTATGTGTGTTTATATATGATATATATACCAGTAATATCCAGTCATTTTTCTCCTAGGTATTCACCCAAAAGCAATTTAAAAACATGTCCATACAAAGACTGTAAATAAATGTTTATAGTAATTTTATTTGTAAAAACCAGTTATCAGAAACAACTCAACTGTTATCTCTACCAACAGGTAAATGGATGAGCAAATTGTAGTACATCTATAAAACACTACTCAGCAATGACAAGGAATGAACTATTGACACAACACTGATGAAATTAAAAATAATAATTCTGAGCTAAAAAAGAAAGTAAACAAATAATACTGTATAGTTCTATATACATACATTTTAGAAAATGCAAATTAATTTGTAATAACATAAAGCACATTAGTAGTTGTCTGGGGACAACAGGAGTGGGTGAGGGCGGATAGAGGAATCAATTACAACCCTTTGGGAACACTTTTTGGGGTGATGAATATGTTCATTATTTTTATGGTAGGGATGGTTTCACAGTAGTATGCATATATCAAAACTTATCAAATTGTGTGTGTTAAAAGTGTACAATTTGTGGTGCAACAATTATACCTCAACAAAACTGTTAAAAACAAAAATAAAAGTTATAAAAGTGCCAGGGACGAGCAACAGTTTAAAGAAATGATGTACTTTTAGTTGTTTTGCTACTTTGGGGGGGCATGATTTTTAGAAGATTTTATTTAAAAGAATAAAGAAGTCATGAAAGAATTTTTGAAGAGTGGTGAAAAACAAAGCAAGGAAGTGCTTTAAAACTAGGTGGAGGAAAAGCAGGGATAGGAGTCAATAGGAATAGATGAGCTTCAGGCAGTGAAACCGAACTTCTTCAAGTTCAGCAGGAGGCAAGAGACGGCACAGGAAGTCAGAAAGCGTGGCTGCCTTTCGTTCCCACAACTACAGGAGACCCCGTGGTTGACAGTGACAGAGAAAAGCTATCAGGAGCTTAGTAGATTCTGGAGGCCTTCATAATTCAGCTTGCCCTAAAATCCCAGTGCTTCAGGAAGACTCCATGACAAAGAAGGCTTTACAACTTTTCTGGATGGCTTGAGTCTCCAAATGATTTTAATTGCAATCCCCTCTAGGGAAAAAAAAATCTGAGATGGGCATTCTGAACATGGTCACTTACAACTAGATTATATATATGCATGTACTCCTATACTGGCTACTATATTGATTTTAAAAGAGGCATTACAAAGTAGAAATTATAAATGTATAAAAATAAAAAAAATCAGAGTTATAATATTTTCTTTCCACATTCCTGATCACCTTGCATACTGGGTAACCACTCCTCACTTTGGAGACCACTGAGTTAGGGACAAGGAACAATCAGACCCAGTAAACTGTGACAATATTAAGAAAAAGAGAAATAGCTGTGATAATAAAACATTGGAAACAACTGACCTGTCCAAAAAAGAAAAGCTGGTCAAATTATATCTACTTGACAAACTATTAAACGATCATTTAAGATGATATCTTCAGTAGTATGGAAGTTCCCCAAAAAGTTAAAAATAGAAAGATATACTATCTGGTACATCTGTTACTGAGTATTTACCCAAAGAAAATGAAAACGCTAATTTGGAAAGATGCCTGCACCCCTATGTTTATTGCACTATTATGTACAAGAGCCAAAATATGGAAAAAACCCAAGTGTTCATGGATTCTTGAACAGATAAAGAAAATATGATATATAGATATGTGAAAGTGTTCCCTGATACCCGAGCAGATAAAGAAGATATGATAGATGGATAGATACGTAGATAGATACATAGATAGATCTGAAATAAATAAATCTGAAATAGATATAGATATCTGAACCAGATATAGATATACAGATATGAAATAGAATCTTGCTCAGTCATGAAAAAGAATGAGATCTTGACACTTGTGACAACATAGATGGACCTAGAGGGTATTATGCTAAGTGAAATAAGCCAGAGAAAGAAAAATATTGTATGATTTCATTTACATATGGAGTCTAAAAAACCAACCAACCAAGTAAACAAACAAACAAAAATCAGAAACAGACCCATAAATACAGAGAACAAACTGATGGTTGCCAGAGAGGAGGTGGGTGGGGGGATGTGCAAAATGGGTGAAGGGAAATGGGAGATACAGGCTTCCAGTTATGGGATGAATAAGTCATGGGAATGAAAGGTACAGCATAGGGAATACAGTCAATGATCTTATAATGGCATTGTATGGTGACAGACAGTAGCTACACTTGTGGTGAGCTACTGTGTATAAGGTATACACAGTTGTTGAATCACTATGTTGGACACCTAAAACTAACAGACATATTTAAAAAAAAACAAGAAAATAAATAAATAAAAAGAATAAAATATGTTTTCAAAGAATATTCTCTGAAATCCAAAAGCGTAGATGGTGTGGTATTAATGAGAAAAACCAATGCACCATACTCAGCAGGATTCTAATTTCGTAAAAGAAAAAGTTACATATGTATCATGGAAAACACTGTGAAGAAATGTGTTGAGGTGTAGTTAAATTGTGGATGATAATTCATTCCTGCTAGATTCCTTCAGCCTTTTCCAAAATCAACATTTCTCACTTTAGAATCATAAAAACACCATAATGTTGTAAAGAAAGCATTATAAATAGATAAACCCACCAGGCAATAAGAAGTGGGGACACAAGGAAGCACTTATAATGCTAGTGAGAAGTTAGGAAGGTTAGAGAGAAATTTCAAAATCAAAACTCTAAGAGTAATGTATAGGCCTTTGGGTTCTCAGTAATGATGGAAGATAGGAATCCAGCAACACTCACAGAAACTCGCTCATTTGGTTACTCTACAGCCTTCCATCCTGCAAGTGCTGATCATGTCACAGACTATGGGTGAGGCCATGGCAGTATTAAGATGCTTCAGAAGCAGGGGGCCATGCCCTGGAGTGCCTCTCAATCAATTGCCCTGTGTTTCCATGTTGTGCTCCCCAAAACAGAAAGCAAAAACTCTTCCTTTATACAAAGCAGCTTTTGCATTTTCTTGTGAAACAAGATGATCGAAGATGTGCTGGCCACCACAGTCTAAAAAGATATGACAACTAGAGATTCCGAGAAGGACAAATCAAATGGGAATATCAGACAGGGTGAAAGGTTAGGATCTTCAGTCTGAAGGCCAGAAAGGGAAGGGATTGGGATTCCCAGAACCAAGAATGTGAGGATAGACGGGGCACAGACTGACACCAGATCCCAAAACTCTGTGACCGGGAGATATCCTGTGAAGCGTGACCCGGGTTTCGGTCCAGACATAAAAGGAAGCAGTTTCTCTCACGGTAAGTAATAAACGGATTGGAACTTATTGGAATTCATCACCCCCAAGAGGTGGTGCTGGCAGGAAATATAAATGCCTTCCAGAAAGCTTTGGACAAATTTATGAATGGCAGAATTGTAAACGACCTCTTTTGCTCACTTCCTCTTGCTCTTTCTCTCTCAAGCAGACACTGTCTGTAGAGACTGAGCCAGTGGTTGACCTAAGAGATTCTGCCCAGATTTTCTCTAAAGGCCAGGCAAGGTCAGGGCTCCCACTCTGTGTTCCCATAGCACCCTGTGTTCAACTGGTCACAGCCCTGACCCCACTGCAATATAATCGTTTGTCAAGGACACTGTGCCCTGCTAGGTTGTAATGTCACATCAACAAGGGCAGTACTGAGTAGGTGCTAAGTAAGTGTGGGTTGAGACAATGTGTGGACTGGACTTGTCCTTGTTAGAGGAAGCAGCCTGAAAGTTACTTCAGGTGCCACATTTAATTGGGGCCGAATCTTGAGATCTTTTACATTGTCGGGCATGTAAAAGGACTCTCTGCCCCTTGATCTCCATGACCCCCACTCCCAGCCCATGTATTCCCAGAGCAGAAAATCTGGTGCAAGGGCAGGAAGCGTGGGCAGCTTAGGGTACACTCTTGAAGGAACACCACCAAGTGAAATTGTACAAGAACATCTCATCTGAGAAGTGGCTCTTGGAAGCTCCTGGGAGACTAATGTCTGGGGAGCTCTCTCATCCTCCTTCTTCCCATCCCCCTCCTTCCCTCCTTCTTCTCATCTCAGACAGCTCTGTTGTCCACCTCTGTGGGCTTCTGAGCTCTGATTTGCAAATCAATTCCCTGGGAACCTCATGATAAGATACACTCAGCTCAGTTATGTCAAGGACACAGTCTCCTGCATCTCTTCTAAGATTTAATAAAATGAGTCTTATCCATAAGTGTGCCAAGATTCTATAGGTTGAGAGGAGATTTTAATTTATTTTTCCATTAATGATCAGGATCCATGCTAAACCTGTAAACATTGTTTCTATAAATACAGTGTGATACTAATTTTAATGCAAATAAATAACTAGAGGGAGTGATTCAGAGACACAGTTTGTCCCAATGGGGCTTTTGCAAATCTCTTACATTTGACTTTGGAGAAAAGAGAGGAGAATACTTTATATGCTGGTAAGTTGCAGTGGTCACCTAGGGTCCAGTTTCCTCATTCTTGGGATTTCTCAAGGATATATAGGAGAAAGGAAAGATAAATCAAAAGTAGAGATCATAACACCACACAGCTGTTAAAGTTAGAAAAAAAATCTTAGAGATTTTCTACTAGAACTCTTTTGTTTTATAGGTGAGAAATGTGGTCACAGAAAGAATAAGGCCTGCCTGGGGATATATGGCCCATGAATAACTGTGCAGAGTACAGAAATGGCAAGTCTCTGAGATGCAAAGGAGTGGCCATGTAGCAGAGCACTCTGTGGTGAGTTTGTGATTATCATTCCAGTGGCAGTAACCCATCAGGGTGGTCACATGGTACAGATTCTCCTGGTCAGCACTCATTAGACACATTCTGTTATATAGATCCCATAAGTCTATTTAAACATGTCAGATATTTCCTCTGATTTGAGTTTCCAAATATAGTCACAGGAATTGTACAAAATCTGTAGAGGTAGGTCTTGCCGGGCATCCCAGGAACCCAGAGCCCAGACTCCCAGCTGGATCGGGTGTTTCTGGGTGGCTCTGTGTCAGCTGGGAGAAGAAACAAGGGTCAGAATCATTTTCAGAGCATAGTTACCAAAAACAGTATTTCTCGACTGTCTTCAAGACAGTAAGTTATGAAGGCTGAGATGAGGAAAAGAATTGTGAACAGCAAGTATGAAGTAGGAGACTGACCATCACCAGCCAAACTGTGAGGTAGCTAAAGATGACTGACTGCAGGTGATGGCTTCTCCAGGTACTCACACTCCTTCCACCCAACAGGGCTGCCGCTGCCCTCTCAAAACCAGCGTATCCTTCTGGAACTGGAAGGGTTAAGGAAAACAGGCTGACATGATGGGGATCTGGGTCTCAAAAGACCTTTGTTAAGTGGTAAAGACAAAAGTAAAGAGGACAAAAGTACTCCCCCTGCAGTCAAGCAATGATTCCACCAAGATGCAAATGGCACACTGGGCAGGAAGTGAGCAGGCCGGAGAACATCCACATCCTGAGCAGAGGAGCCTTTGCTTCATAGCATTTGGCCATGTGCCGCTTCAGAAGCTATGGACAAACAAATGTGAATTTTTAACTTACCTATTTAAAGTACAGCTTATCCACACTATAATTACACATTTTCATTGTATTTAATTTTGGGGGTGTTTTTATCGGTGGTGGTGGTAGTGTCCTTCTGATTATAAACTGAGAGAAAATCCACCTGTCTTTACAGGGTCTGAGATCTCTTTGTTCTTGCTGGTTTACAGGAAGCATCAAGACCTTGAGAGCAGGAGAAAACACTATAGCAGCACTGAGGCAGGTACTACATGACCTACTATTTCAGGAAGACACAGAGAGCTTATCTTAGAAAACGAACTGAGAAGAAAGGAGAGAAAAAAATTACTGAGTCCAACTTCTGTCATGTGGGGTATAGTCACACTTCCTGGGCTACACATCAGTTTCTACTTCTTCTGATACATCTATAGCTTGAAGAAAAGAGAAGGAAAAAACCCCCACAAGCTCTGAAAGGATGGGGTGGGGAGAGACAGACTAGACTGTGATCAGATAACCAAGAAATATCTGAGCTCCTGTCAGTGTTTTCCATGGTGAAAGTATGGAGACTATGAGTAGATGGGCCGGTGCTTATAGGACACTACAATGGGTGTTTTATAGGGAACTCGGTCCAAGTCTTGGTTTGGGTTGGAGATGAAAGGTGAACTGCTCTGTTTAAGAAAATGACAGGAGAATAAGGATAGACTGAGTACAGGCACAGACTTACCCAGGAGGACTCAGGCACTGGAATCCTAGTGCAGGAGAACTGGGGCCACCTCTTTAGGGGTCCTGCATATTCCCCTAACTCTGCATCCTCTGGAGGTCACAATTCTTCCAATCTTATCTCTGTACCACACACATCCTCCCCATGGCCCCCTTATGGAGGAAATCCTGTTTTCCTCCAAGTGTCCCCCTTGCTCAGGACTGTGGCTAGAGTATTCGGGCTGCTAATTTCCTCCCTGAACACCCACTACTCCCTTTTCCCCTCCATACCCTCCAGCTGCCATGGCAAGCCTTGTGAAAATTCCTTAGTCCCTGGAATGCAGGGCCAGGACTGGAAGAAAAGATGAAGAAGAAAATGGAGAAAGCTCATAGATCCCCAACATACCCCTCTCAGCAAATACCCTTCTTCTTTCTGCACCAATTATGGGGCTGTGCTTTCCTGCGCACAAGTGTCACCATTCTGGATCCCCATCATGCTTCTATGCTTTATTATGCTGTTCTGCTGAGAGAAATAAATCTATGCCCCAGACTGAGACTCCCTATTCCCTGGCCCTAAGTGCTAAGGAAAAACAAAGAAAGTCCACTGGGCCAGTAAGATGACCCTTTTATTTCTCAGTTCACCTTGTAGCTGCTACAATTCAGAAGAGCAGCAACTTCTCAAAGTGGTGGACCTTTGAGCTACATGTAGAAGATAAAGTTTAAATTAATAAAATGTGATATTTCCTTTTATTTGTAATGCTGGTAGTTGATGTGACAAAAGCATATTAAAAACATTGGTTCATTTTTTTACATGGTAGCTTAGTAGAGTGTTTTAGGGGTGGAGAAACTATTTTCCCAGCAGACTTGTATTGCCTGTACTTACAACAGGGTCTGCTAACAATGTTATATCTGCCTTATCTGCATTCCTCAACCTGTTATGATACATGAGGTACTACTATCTTCTTTCTCTATGTACTAATCCCAAAAAGCTATTTCTGCTGGAGGGGAAAATAAGTAAATGACTAAGTATGTGTTTGAGCCAGAAAATAAAAGAGAGGACTCAGAAGGATAAAAGATGGCAGCAGGGCAGGGCCTATGGGGGATTGTGATTAATTTTAGAGTATGATTCCTACATTCAGCTTTAGGTGGTTGCCCATCAGCCCTACCCTTTACCTGCAAATAATCCTTAACTAAAAGTCTCTTGTGTACATAAAGTCTGTTAGTGATAATTTAGGGTGAGTTGAAGGAACTGGGGAGGTCTTAAGATTAAGGCAAAGATGTACAGAAAATTAATGGTGGTCAAAAGAAGCAAGACCTAGAGAACAATTCCATAATTCAGGAAAGCGAAATATTAAATCAAAGTTTAAGTAGGAGAAACACCAGCTTCCAGATAAACTTTAACAGAAAGAGGGGCGCTGGCACAGAACAAAATTAAATTTTAAAAAGAGAATTCCCATAAATTCTAAAGCAAAATAAAGCAAATGAACCTAAGTTGTTGGCATAACCACCATAGTGAAAAATTCCAAGATATTTTAAAACATCAGTTGACTTAACATCCTAATTAGGATAAACCCTAAACCAAAATACTTGCAAAAATATTGTAAGTTGCGTGTATCAAGTTTTCATATTATTATTTTCACTGTTAATTTTATTATTCTTAGATTTTTATATGTGTATTGTGGGATAAAATTAATGAATGCTTATATTGACATTTTTTGAGTCCTGGGATTTTCAATGCAGGAGAAAGAGTTACAGGTATGAGAACAATGAGGTTAAATAAAAACTCCATAATCCTGAATTTGAATTTGAAGTATCATAATAATATCATGATGAATTTTATCTTTTGAAAATGTATTTCCCAGTTTCATCTGCTTAAAGGTCTAGAAACAATAACCAACTCAACAACAGTGAGCACTCCTTGCATCCAGACTATGGTTTCTAAATATTTCCCACAAAAGTTCTCTCCTTAGAGAAATGGCTGTTCTGGGTTAAGAAAAAGACAAGGTGATCCTGAAATATCTTATCATACCAAAAGGCAAGGAAGTAAGTAAGGGCGACTAGGGTTTCATCAAAAGGACTTAGGATCTAAATTGAAAAGTCTCCCACTTTCCAAAATTGGGATGATTTGACCATTAATAAGAATAAATTTCCAATTTTTAATATGATATCAAATATGTTTGAGTCCATAAGCCCAAATGGTTCTAAAAAATACAACAGCAAGAAGGTAACTCAATAATAACTGAGGGAAATTTAGGAAACCATTATTCTGAATACTGATACAAGTATCAAGCAATTATCTTTCCTTTCCTATAAAGATCTGTACCTCAGAGTAACCTAACTGATGATGAGGGAAAGTTTTTCTTTTTAGGGGTGTTCCACTTACCAAATGAAGAAGAAATGGTAGAATTAGGAAATTCTGTAACTACAAGGAATTGATAGACCTAAATAATGATCATCAATACTGCTCATGTCACAATAAGAGACCCCTGGACATTGTGGATCTCCTGATGAAAGTACAGAACTCCACTGACTACGTGATCTTGTGGAAAAAATAAGTAAAATAAAGCTTGAATCTAATCAAGCCCCTAGATCTAAGTAGCAATTTAGACAAACAGAGAAACTCATTACATGACACCATGGGATCCAATTAGTAAAATCCAGACAGTGGAAAACCCTTCAGGACAGACGATTCAGTTTCTTCAACAACTAAATTACAAAGAAAAAGAGAGAGAAAATGAGATGGAAGGGGAACATTTAGGTTAAAAGAGACTTATAATAGGTATCAACAATTGCAATGTGTGTACTTTATTTGAATCTGGATTAAACCAAACTATAAAAAATAAAGATAATGAGACAATCAAGGAAATGTGAACACTGAGTATTCTATGATATTAAGGTATTTTTTTTTGTAATAATGGATGGTATTGTGGTTATGGTTAGGGATTCTAAAAAAATAAATAAGTTTCAGAGATACACTGAAATATTTATAGATAAATTGACACAGTGGTTGGAACTTGCTTCAAACAATGAGGAAGGGAGGTTGGAGAGGGCAAGGTCAGTAAGTAGGAATACAGAGGAACAAAATTAGCAGTGAGCTTACAATTGTTAAAGCTGGGTAATGGACACCTAGGGGTTCATTAAACTATTCTCTCTCTCCTTTTGTATTTTTGAAATTTTTCCCTAATAAAAATTTTTAAGAAAATAAAGAGGAAAGAAATAAGGATGCTGGTTCCTTTGGGCATAAGAGAAATACTTGAGTCATTAAAAAAATCATCAGTGGGGTTGCTCCAACAAGCTATAGGACTTGAGAGTTCTAGGCACCTCATTTTTATCAACTTCCCCAATGGGTTGTATGGTGACCAGATCTCTTCTCCTTTCCTAAGTACATTTATTCCCTCCTGAAGTATGTTTCCATGTACAGGGCAGTCCTCTCTGCCCTCCAGAACTGGCCAAAGAATCTGAAACCAGTACCAACAAAAGAAGTTGATATCTGTACCATGTAATGAATAAGCCATTAAGTAGCAAAAAGAGTGGGTCATTAATGCCCAAGGGGTCATTAGTTGGAACCCCAGGAGCCAACTCTGGCCTGGAGCCTTGTTTGTCTGGCCAGTGTAGTGTTTAATTTCTTTTTCAATGCCTTTGGTCAAAGTGTGCACCATGAGGCTCTATAAACCTATATGTTGACATTTCATACCTGGCCCTGGGAGCCTGGTAACCCATGACCCATTCCCTCAGTGCTAAGGGAATTCTGGCTCAAAGATTTAGAGATTTTCCTTATTCTGTGGTATTTGAAAATATCATCCATCATGAAGCCTTTGGATTCTGCTCATTTGCAGTTTGATCAAAGTCAGTATCCACCCTTTCGCCCATCCTCTCTCTACCTTTAAAATCTTAAATCCAGGGGCGCCTGGGTGGCCCAGTTGCTTAAGTATTCAACTTTGGCTCAGGTCATGATCTCACAGTTTGTGAGTTCAAGCCCCACCTCAGGTCATGATCTTGCAGTTTGTGAGTTCAAGCCCCACGTTGGGCTCTGTGCTGACAGCTCAGAGCCTGGAGCCTGCTTCAGATTCTGTGTCTCCCCCACTCTCTGCCCCCGCCTTGCTCATGCTCTGTCTCTCAATAATAAATAAAAATGTTTTAAAAATTCATTAAAAAATAAAATCTTAAATACAAAAGATTTGCAGTAATATGGCTTGATGGATGAAAATTTCTTCCTATAATTCAATAAAATCTTTGCTTTACATTTCTTGTTTTCTAAGCAAAAATACATTTGGATCCCTAAAAACCATTGATTTGATTTGTTGTGGTAAGAAAATCGAGTCAAAGTAGCCTCTTTCATTTCAGTAAAATGGTTGCGGTAAGATGAGTAACTTAGTGTTCATCCTACTTATTTGATTAACTTTAAGATGAGTCCAGAATTAGTTCATTGATATCACAATAGGATCATTCTGTGAGGAAACCCTGCCTTTGAGGAGTAAATGATTGACAGGCTTTTGCCTGGGAGGATTATAATTTGGAACAGTAAAGCAATCTGGGGGTAGCAAATGAGCTAGACCTAGAATGAACTTACAAGAGTTTGAAGGCTTACTGCCAGTTCCTCCCCTTGGCCAAGTCATTTCTCAGCTTTCTCTAGGAAGTGGTATTTTGTTATAGCAGCCTAAGTAGACTAAGACAGAGACATAATGCATTTCTTGCAAGTTTTGAGGCTTCTTAATTGTTCTTGCTCCTAAATTGGATGATTTACAGAAAACTGCAGGCTGTGTTCAAAATGTATATACTATACCTAGGAATGTTTGCCCTAACCAATGTATTGGAACAGATAATATTGTTTCATCTATAGATTTATATCAAGGTCTTTGGCAAATAGCCATGGAAGAGGTATCTGGATGGCAACATTTATAACATCAATTGAGATGTTGGATTTAATGAGTTCAATTTGGACCAAGAACTATGTTTACATCTTTACAGAAGTTAAGCAATGTAATATACAGAGGACTGGGCATTTTGTGGCCTGTGTTCCTAAAATTGTCCTATTCATTGATAGTATAAAGGTACATCTGGGTCATCTCAAATTGTAATTCATAGCAGAGCCCAAGTTAATCTTGTGTGAAACTTAGTTAATACCACGCGGCTTCCTGGACCCAAAAATGGCAAAAAAAAAAAAAAAAAAAAAAAAGATGAAAAAATCTCACCTTGCTATTTTCTGGCCAAAACACACCTGAAATATTGTGTCCAAATTTTATTCCCCACAATTACAAAGGGAATTTAACAAACAGTAGCATGTTCCAAGAAAAGCAAAATTTCTGAAATCCATCATGGATGAGGTCTTCTTAGATGACTGAATGAAAAGCAAAGATTTAGAGAGAAGCAGCGCCTGTCCTTAAATATTCCTCAGGTTGGCAAAGCATTCGGATTATTTGGAGTGGTCCCAGATGAAAAAGCTAGGATAATTGGGTAAAGATAATGCATGGAAAAACCTCAAATCACAATAGGATTTTTAAAATGATTTTTAATGCTTAAATCTGACCCAAAATATAGTATAAGCTATCTGGAGAAGTGGTAAGTTCACCAACACTTAAGGTGTGCAGGTAGCATCTAGACCCCCATTTTTCAGCAGTGCTATTGAAGGGATTTATGTATAGGCTGAAGTGTTGTTTGGATGACTGCTAAGGTCACCCAGCTCTGACACTCTGTGCTTCCCAAAATATTGCAGCTCATGAGAGGCAGTTGTAGCACAGTAGTCAAGAGCATGGTTATTAGGGAGAGATGTACACCTGGGTCCCCATTCTAACTCTGCAAACTTGGCCAAGGTTTTTAACATCTCGAAGGCTCAGTTTTCATTTATAGAATACAGCTGATGATAGTACCTACGTTCTACTGCTTTATAAAAATCCAGTTAACTATCTTGAGCTCAGTATATTAATAACATCTCCAGGAAAGATGAAAACAGGTCTTCCTCACCAGTCTGACAACTATGGATCTTTTTCAGATGTATCCAATAATGAGTTAGATGCTTTGTCTTATTTCATTTTGACTTGTTTTTATAAAAGCATGAGAACTTAAAGCAGTCTACAAACATATTCAGTAGAAAATAATCTTCAAGGGGAAATATTGGCAATTGTCTGCATGTCAGAAAAAACCTGTCTGCATATTTTGAGTCAAGAGCTTACTCTCTGTATAGATCCTTAGCAAAATTCCCAACTCCCTGCCACATGGGGCATGGGTATATCAGATTTCATGTTCAGCACTCAGATTGTTAGAGATGAAAAGAACGGGAAGAATGGCTTTCTTGGCTACAGAAGGGAAACAAACTGACCTATAGCAGTTTTCAGATTCAGCCATGAGAATAGTGCACTCTGACCTTTGCATAATATGGCAGAAGTGTGTAGGGAGCATGTAGTGAGGGTTCAAGGGATTGGGAAGGGGATAAAAGGAATTATTCCAAAATTAAGCAAGGAGGGAAGGGGAGAGGTGAATTTCCAGTTACACTGCCACACTTACCTCAGTTATATTCAGTCTCAGCCTTCTCCCCGGTCCCAGAATGGGAAACCTCCAGCTTACTCCTCATATCAAATTCCTGCTGGTGAATAAAGCAAGCTCCAGCTCCTAATTGAGAGAAAGCAGCCCCACAAGGCATGCCAATAAAGGAGTGTGCACTCCAACCTACTGATGCATCTCTGAACTTTGATTTCACTTCTCAGGAGCCAAAAGTCATTATAACCACGTGCTCAATTCTGCAAAAATGCCATATAGAGAAACAATGAAATCATATGCCTGTTGGTTGGACTTGGGTGGCATCATAAACCATAGAAACTTTCCATACTATGACCTCCCCTTAATGTGAATATTTACTGCCTATGTCCCTTGAGTAGTATCTTCTTTCTTTCACACTCTGTTCAATTTCAAGTTTCAATTTCAGTAATTTTATTGACATGACAATGAACACAAATGCTGCTGGAGTTAATCCAGCAATGCTCCATGCTGGGTCCCATTTCATGTCATCTCTGTCTTTCCTTTTATTCTCCACTTCTCATTTGGTGATAGCTGTCACAGAGTGGGGAGGTTATCTGTCTGTCCTTATTTTCCCTGAAACTTATGGAGAATTTTCCCTTCCATCTTAGAAGGCAATCTATTGCCCTTTGAGACAGTTTGATAAGAAGCGCACTATCCATTTTCTTCACGCAGGAGGTTTTTCTTCTATCTCCCATACTCCCCTGATTACAAAGTCTATTTTGCCTATGTTTCAAATTTTCTCTGGTTATTTGTTCTTTGTTGTTTTGGGCTGGCTCATTGTTGTTGCTTTTCATTTTAATTTTCAATTTTTTGCATTGCAATTGTGGATCTTACACTCGTTAAAGGTCTGGAGCATGTATTAGTTTCTTGGATTGCCACAATCAATTATCATAGGCTCAGATGGCTTAAAAGAACAGAAATTTATTGTCTCTAGTTCTGAGTCCAGAAGTTGGAAATCAAGGTGCTCTCTCTGAAGTCTCTAAGGTGGGGTTCCTCCCTTACCTTTTCCTAGCTCCTGGTGGTTGGCGTCCGTGGTGTTGCTTGACTTATATAGATGCACCACTCTAACTCCTGCCTCCATAGTCACATGACATTCTGTCTGTGTTCAAATTTCCCTCCTATTAATGACAACAGTCATTGGATTAGAGCTGACCCTAAGTAAGTACAACCTCATTTTAACTTGATTACATCTGCAAAGACCCTGTTTCCAAGTAAGGTCACATTCACAGGTACTGGGGCTAGGATTTGAACATATCTTCTAGGGACATACAATTCAGCCCATAATAGGGCATTTGGTGGAAATAAAACAATCTGTTAATGTGACTCTTGGGTGCCCTGTTCTGGGACAATATAGCAGTACAATCACACTCTGTGGCTTATAGCCTGAATTTTAGTACATTCTTACAAGAGCTACTTAAGTCTGGAAGTGACCCCCCCACCCCTCCAAAAAAAATTCTCAGGCCTTTCTATGTGAATTGTTCGCTGGAATCCAAATGCACAGAAGCTGAGACAATATCGACATGGATGTAGTGAAGCACTAATAGCTATGAAATTCACCTCATACTGTCTCCTGCATACAAATACAAGCACCCAGGACATACAAAATCACCAGAAGTCAAAAGAGAAATATTGCACCATAGAATTCCCTAAAATGTGGTGTGTGTGTGTGTGTGTGTGTGTGTGTGTATGCATACATATACTTTACACATTCTTTTCACCAGCAAGCCTGGTTTTACTATATAGGATAATTTTTGTCTATATATAATATTTGGCTATTTTTTTTTTGCCAATAACTCTGATGGCTCAGAAAGAGCTCTTGAGTCTTTGCCATGAAGGTACAGAAAGAAGCAGCTATTAAGCATCTCTGTGGATGCTGAGGGCACACTCCTCCTTGCTTAGTTGTCATGACAATCCTAGGCCATCCCCAACAATCCTAGTCACAGCAGCAGAAGTCTCCAGGTCCAGACACCTTCCCTTACCTCGCATGTCCGGCTGGTCTCCAAGACAACCTTTTCAACCTCTCTCTTGGGTCCTCCTCTCTGCAGTTCCTTCATTTCTGTACCACTTAGGTCCCTGCTTTCACCTTCATTTCCCATTTGGATAGTTGGAATTATCTCCCATTTGGTGACTGCCATGAGGCTCATCCTTTCCAATGCTCCTTCCACACTGGGAGGGTCTTGCCGAAGTCCCAACTTTTCAATGCCCAGAAACCTGCTTTGGTTCCTCAGCCCTGAAAGCAGAGATTCTAACTTCTGTGTATATCAGAATCAGAACTTGTTAAAATTAAGGTTGCCAGCCACATCCCCTGAGTTCCTCATTTGGTGGCCAGGGTGGGACTTGAGAATCTACATTTCTAACTAATTCTCTGGTGATGCAGATGTGGCTGGTCCAAGGACCACAGTCCGAGAAGCACCATCCTAGGGAATTCAGTCTGCACTTCCAGGAATACAAGACAATCTGCCCAGCACTGCCCATTTCTCCAGCTTCAGATCCTTTCACTCCTCCCACTGACCATTTACACTCCAGCAGAAACACCTACTTGTTTTTTCCAGCAGACATAATGCTGTTTCCGGTGGCTGTCATATCCCATTCATCTCACTAGCAATTTGTTTTCTACTTTATCTGTCTTCAAAACTCTGCTTCAGCATCACCACCTCAGTGAGGTCTTCAGTAAGGTCTTCATTTATCTTTCATCAGGTGCCTTCTACAAAGTTCTATTGTTTTTCTATTTTTCTATATCCCTCAATCCTTCCGTACCTAGACTATGGGATCCTTGAGGGCTAGCGTCACACCCTTTGCCTTGTTGCCCACAATACCTAAGATATGTTCCATCAACACTTGTACTTTGCACTCAACCAGGAAAACTGGTCAATGAAGTCTGGCAGTCAGTTGTCTGGTCTGTCCCTTTGTGTGGCTTGTGAGTCCTCCATTTCATCTGCAAATAGGAGCTCTCTTAGCATTCTACTCATGGTCATCCAAACTTGAAAGATGTAGAAATGTACAGCAGCATCTGTCTGTGTCTAGGGCTTTTCCTTCATAATACATATATCGAAGGAGAATAAAAGGAAATGTAAACATATGTCTAAAAGAACTGTGGCTATAAGCAGACCTAAACCAAGAAAAACAGACTTCTGCCACAAAATAAAAAGTATAAAGATAGTGGAAAACAAGTCGGGTTGGTGTAACATCAACTGAATGAGAAGGGACTTTCTAATCACAGAAGCCTGTCATGGTCTATGTACAACTCCAGCAAAGCCACCTCATCACCACAGAAGGAGGCCGGGGGAAGCAAGCACCCACCCCCAAGTGATGACAGAAAAGCTGAGCAGGGCCAGGAGGGAGACCTGCTCCCTCCTGTGTTGTATTGCATGTAGTGCATGATTGGACGCCACTAGGGTTTACCAGGCCTGCCACTTTATCTGGTAATCCTGGGGAGCTCAGTGTAGATAGTAATCATGGGCATAGTCATACCACCTTAACTTTCTGCCAACCAGGCCCTATTGCTGCATGCAAGAAACCACGGGCTGGCAAAAGTGAGAGTTCCCTCTCTTAATGCCCACGGGGCTGTGGGAATGGGACCAGACTACCCAGGAAGCCTGTTGCTTGGATGACTCTCCTTGAAAGAAAGAAGAACAGAGAGCAGGCAGTTATGTTGTCCTACATCTGGTAAAAAAAGAGAATCCGAGGCCACGCTTAAGTTAAATACTGAGTGTAAGATAACGTGCTGGTGGTCAGCTCAACCTTGTCAAAGAGAGGCTTTGATTTGTAACATTACTGAATTCTGACTCTTCAAGCAAGATAAAGCAGGTTACTCAATTATCATTTTAGGCTCTCTTCTGACTAGGTAAAAGGAAGAAACAAGCCAATAGAAATTGCGCATTCCTTTTTTTGTAGTGGTCTTGGGAATATAAGCCAGGAAATGGGGAAAGATCTAAGGGCAAGGAAGTAAAAAACTTATTAGAATGGGTGCTGGTGTGGCAAACATTTTCTAGGTTCAAAGACCGTGATGGTGTATTGGTCTCATTACACCCCATTACTATAGGCCAGTGGTTCTCAAACTTTAGTGGACATCAGAATCACTAGGCAGACCTATTAAAACACAGATTACTGGAGTCTGCCCCAGAGTTCTGATTCAGTAGAGAATTTCTCCATATAATGCTAATTCTGTTATTCTGGGGAATCACACTTTGAAAAACAATGAACTGTAATCCACTGTGATGCACAACCTTCAAATAGCCATCCCAGAAAACCATTAGGGAGAATTTTTTTAATCTTATTTATTTTGAGAAAGAGAGAGAGAGTGTGTGCAAGCGAGCAGCGGAGGGGCAGAGAGAGGGGGAGAGAGAGAATCCCAAGCAGGCTCCCCACTGTCGGCACAGAGCCAACCTTGAGATCATGACCTGAGCCAAAATCAAGACTCAGAAGCTTAACCAACTGAGCCACCCTGGCACCCCAAGCCTAGATATTTTTTAAAGCTTTAGTGAAATTAAAAAAAAAAATTTTAACGTTTTATTTATTTTTGATACAGAGAGAGACAGAGCATGAAAGGGGGAGGGACAGAGAGAGAAGGAGACACAGAACCGGAAGCAGGCTCCAGGCTCTGAGCTAGCTGTCAGCACAGAGCCTGACGCGGCGCTTGAACCCACGAACGTGAGATCATGACCCGAGCCAAGGTCTGAGGCCCAACCAACTGAGCCACGCAGGCGCCCCATCTTTAGTGAAATTTTTAAAAGCCAGCCCTTGCTTACAATTCCTATAATTATCATTGTCCCTATACTATGCAATAGCCATGCTCACCACATACCACAACACCTCACTTTCTACCTGTGCTTCATCCCAAATAAAACCTAGGAGAAAACGTTCATCATTATAATGCCACTGTCTCCCCTAGTTATTTCTACCCCACTTACTGCTGGCATAGAGGTTCTTATTCTCATCCAACTAGTTAACAGCACAGCTCCAAAATGACAGTCAGGGGTCTGCTTTCTGGGACCACTGCTGGTACCAAATCTTAAAGCAGAAAAGAGAGCCTGAGGCAAGAGGCTCTTGTATTTTACTTAATTAGGAAATTTGATCTGAGGAGGTGGGAGTAAGGGTCAAAGGAAATAAAACTGGGAAGGAAGAGGAACACACATAGGAGTATAAGATTTGCCAGCACAAGTCAGTCTGGCTGCTTGATCCTGCATCCTCCATCCGCAAGCGCCATATACCAGGAAGCAAAAGAAGGCAGAACTGACCCACTAGATCCCACCTCCTCCCACTTCCACTTTAGCAAATGCTATTTGTTGGGGATCTTGTAGCAGCACCAAAAGTAAAAACCCTAGGACACAAAGGACCAGATGGAGGCATGAGACAGGACACTGACAAGTTATGTGTCTGTAAAATCCAGTGGAGCTCATGCATGCTTGGTCACCAAACTGACAACTAGAACAAGTGACAAAGAAGCCTTATAAGAAATATTCAATACAAATACTGTACATTATGAAATACCTGCTCTCAAGAGTTTATATTATATTGGCCAGAAAGGTATGAGAAGACTTCACAACTATAATGTGTAAGATGGCAGTCAGTTCTGTATATATTAGAGAGGGTCCATTAACAAACGCTCACTATTTATTATGGGTATTTTTAAAAATTACAATCCCTTCAAAAAGCATGTTCAAGGAATATTAGCTTTGATGTTACCGTCTGTTGCCACTAAAAGGCACAGAATTAAGAAACTGGGGTCACTCTCTTATGAAATGCTCAGTGTTAGGCAAGTCACATAACTTCCCTGGATATCAGTTCTCTCAAGTTGAAAATAAGTATGGTAATACCCTCTAATTTTTTGGACAGCTTTATTGAGATATAATTATACAACAGACTTCCAATATTTAAAGTATATGGTTTGATGAGTTTTGACATGTGCATACCCATAAAGCTATCACCAAAATCAAGGTAATAAACATATACCTCACTTCCTAAGGTTTCTTTTGTCCCCTCTCCCTACTACACTTTCCTGCCCTCCCCATCCCCAAGCAACTGGTTATCTGCTTTCTATAGATTATTATGCATTTTCCGAATTTTATAGAGATGGAACCATGCACTCTGTACTCATGTTTGTGTATGATTTCTTTTGCTCAGTGTAATTATTTTGAGATTCATCATCATGTTGTAGTGTGTATCAATAGTACCATGCTTCAGTTTTCTCATGTTTCATTTTAGATCATTTCTAGTGTTCAAGTTCACTGATCTTTTCTTCTGCAATGTCCAATCTGTCTTTAATTCCATCAGTGAATTTTTCATCTCACATATTATAGTTTTTAGCTCAATTTCAATCTTTTTAATATTTTCTATATCTCTACTAAACTTTTTGTCCTTGTCAATGTTAGTTCTGAATTGGTTTCAGTTGATAAATTTTTCTTCTCATTATGGTTTGTGTTTTCTAGCTTCTTTGTATGTCAGGCAATTTTTTTATTTGATGCTGGACATTGCAATTACTTTGCTGGGTACTGAATATTTTTGTATTAAAAATATCCTTGAGATTTGCTTTAGGATCAGTTAAGTTGCTTAGAAATTGTTTGATCCCTTCACGTCTTATTTTAAAGATTTGTTAAGTGGGACATAGATATCTATAACTGATTATTCTTACTACTGAGGAAAGATCCTTCTGAGATCTATATCTAATATCCTGCATATCATATTTTCCATTCTGACCTTTGGGAACAGGCAAATTCCCCACTCTGTATGAGCACTGGGCACTGTTAATGCTAATCCTTTTGAGTGATTCTTTTCCTAGGGCTGGTTATTTTCCTTACACTCATGCACTGATCAGTAGCTGAAAGAGATTCTTTGCAGATCTTGGGACTTCTTTCCCTGTGAATCTCTCTCCTTGTTGGAACCACATCCTATAAACTTTAGTTGTCTTGGTCTCTCCAGAATCTCAGGCTTCTTAACTTAGGGTGTCTGCTGGGCTCTGCCTGGCTTCCCCTTCCCTATACCATGCCTGGTAAGCTGAGGCAATTATAGACTCACCTTGTTCACCTATCTCAGGGATCATTGCCCTCTACTGCCTGATATCCATGTCTTAAAAACCATTCTTTTGTACATTTTGTCAGTTTTTTTGTTGTTCTTTCAGGCAGCTGGTCCCTGTTACTCCATCTTGGCCCAAAGTGAAATCTTTCTAAAAAATAAGCAGCAACATATCTGAGGTTCATAGCCCAATTCCTGGTCTCTTGTAGGCATTCAATAATGGCAGTAATGATGGTGGTGATGGTGGTGGTGGAGGGTGGTATTGTCGATATCCTCATTATGATTATTGTAATAAAGTTTCCCCAGAATTCAACAGCATGTGAGTATGTGTGAGGTCATATTAGTAGCAAAAACAGGTCTCTATTCTGCAAAACCAGTATCTCTGGGGGCCTCCAGAGAATTTCAGGAATGTACTCATAAAGAAGTATTCTCCTTTTAACACTATTCTTCCTAACTATTCATCTTTTTTTCATCACTACCCCTCAGGGCATTGCAAACCCTGCATCTTCCCCCACCACTGCTCTGCTGGGCCCACATTTTCATCTGTATCTCTGTTGAGCATCATGACCTCTGTCATCACCCCAACAGGCACTGTGGTCTCATTTCTGCTTTTTTGAACCCAGAGATTTCTGTTTTGTTGGATATAATCTCCCTTTCTTGCCTCCCTGGAAACTACCACCAATACCCCCAAGCCCTCTTGGTGCCAAAGTGCCATAGTGGTCAGGTCCAAATTATGGGGAGACCATTCTCCATTTGAGACCTGGTTGTAGAGAAAGTTAACTGTGTATGCTCCAGTGTCTGCCAGATGGTTTAGAGCACTAACTCCTTCAAAATTTACTCCCAGCCACCCTCATGTCCTTACAATATGAACACTCATTGTCTCTGCAGTGTTCACTGCTGCAATTCCACACATAACACAGTGACGAGTACATATTAGTGCCTCAATAAACGTGTTTTGGATGAATGGATGAGTCCAATGGTAACTGGGCTAGGAGAAAATATGAGCACCCTGCCAACAACTAAGGCTTTTGTTCTGGGTACATGAACTGTGCCTGGCTCCTTCTCCCATCAGGGTGAGTCCACACAGGAGGCTCATCAGTCTCCATTACACACAGCTCTCTGGCAGAAAACTTCCTTCAATTTGCCAGTCATGCCAAGGAACCTCAACTACACCATCAGGCAGTAGTCCAAGGAGTCACTGCTATCCTGTTTCCCATCTTAAATAATGTCCAGCTATGTCATCCAACCAAGCCTGCCAGACAGTGTTAAACAATATGTAGCAGATGATAACTACATAGTCCAAAGAACACAATGCTTGCAAAATAAAATGCCCAAAACTGGCCCATAAAATTTAACATTGTTTTCCTTCTCTTTCTTCCAAGTCTGTCCCTTGTTGATGGAGAAAAATCCGAAATGTAAAGAAATAAATTTTCTAGCCCCTGTTCCCGTTGGTAAAATTCTAAAATATATGTAAAATCTTTCTTTGACCAATTGCTTTCCTTTTGGCTCACCCAAGCCAGAGGGGTCACACTCAAGGCAGACCTGTCTCTGGGTTCCTTCTTCAGCAGCCGTGATTTGCTGCACCTTCTCCTGGAAGTGAAAATACACTTCTTTCCCCACCTTTCCATCAGTCTCCCGTGTGTTCCATTTCCTCAAAAATCTAGGAGATTGATGTTGAACATCATTTCATATGTCTGGTGGGGTGATAGGTTGAATAGGTGATGAGGATTAAGGAGGGCACTTGTTGTGATGAGCACCAGGTGTTAGATGTAAGTGTTGAGTCACTAAAACCTACACCTGAAACTAATATTACACTGTATGTTAACTAATTGGAATTTAAATAAAAACTGGAAAAAAAGAAGGACATTAACAGGGGATACATAAGAAAGAATACTTCACAAGTTCTGTCCCACAAGATGGCAAAAATATAAGCAAATCTCCCTATGAAATGTGGTTACTGCCACAGCTCATAATTTAATCCCCAAAACTCTTACGCAGTAGTATTTCTCAAGGAAGAACGATAATGTCTCCAGGGTATCTGCATCTGTTGAAACCCGGAATCACATTTTCGTTACCACACTGCAGAGTCATGACACAGGACAAACTCTTTGCTCATCACAATCCTGAAGGTAGCCTATTGACTCTTTGAACAAAGTCAGTGGAAAGCTTCCTGGCTGGCCATTGGCAGAGTTAACTGCTCCCTGACCCCCTGGCCATGTTGAAGATTATGGTGTTTCCAGAGACATCTTCCCTGGGCCCTCTATCTGGAGTGCAATCCTGACCTGTCTTCTGAAGCCTACTAACATATGTGACACAGAAGATCTTGGACATCATTCTCATGGGCTTTGAGTTTGGGGCTCCTGCCCCTTCTGCTGTTAAACCTACTCCCTGCATCCTCTGTTGCCAAGCAATGCAAGCTGTGGGGACTCTGCAGCCCAAGCACAGTTAACATATACAGACAGCTTGCAGTTTGTGCAGCTAGCAGCAACCTATTCATCAGAGGGCATCACTAGTGGATTTTACGCTGGGTGTCATAGACCTTATTTACACTACAGGCCACACCCCGCGCACCTGAAGCCACAATGAAATGTCACTGTGATTGGGTGGAGGTATTGCTAGAAAGCTTTATCATGGGATCCAATCACAGAAGTCTGCAGTTGGCAGTAGAAGGAATTGCCACTCTTCTGAGTGGAGGCAGGAAATTGCCTTGGTGTCAAATGCAGCAACACCCTCAGGGGGCTGGCCTTCCACCATGAAATGTAGATCTCTGGGCAATTAGAGATGAGGATGGTGAACAGGAACTCATGATCAGTCAGTCATTCCAACTAGTTCCATACTTAGGGGAATGAGAGCAGGGAGAAGCCTGCTAGGTGTCATGCCATGCAGGGAAAACTACACCAGTCGTTACCATGGAAAGTGATATGGGCTAGAGGCTTAATGCATGGCTTCTAGAAACCCAAGGACCTGTGTTTGAATATCTGCACTACCATTTACTATCCGTGGGACTTCAGAAATTTTCTTGTTAAACCCTCTAAAATTGTTCCCTCATCTGTAAAATAAGATAATGATAGAACCTATTTCCCAAACTGAGAATGTTAGGTGATGATGCACGTAAAGCACTTGTCACAGGGCCCAGTTGGTGGCTTGTGTGCCTAGTAAATGGAAGCAGTTAGGTAGTATGAGGAGCTCATATTTACACAGAGCGGGGATCAAACTCCAGTCACACTGTCTGCTCAAGCCATCAAGACACACAGCCTCTCAGGGCGCCTGGGTGGCTTAGTCAGTTAAGCTTCCAACTTCAGCTCAGGTCATGACCTCACAGTTTCTGAGTTTGAGCCCTGCATCAGGCTCTATGCTGACAGCTCAGAACCTGGAGCCTGCTTTGGATTCTGTGTCTCCTTCTCTGTCTGGCCCACCCCCTCCTCCATCCTTGTGCTCCATATCTCTCTGTCTCTCAAAAATAAATTAAAAAAAAAAAAAAGACACAGCCTCTCTGAATCTCAATGTCCTCATCTATACAAAGAAGAGAATAATTGCTTCAGGGGTTTGCTGGAAGAGGAGATGAGATATTTATAAAGTACTAAAGTACTAAGTAGACACTCTATTAATGGAATAAAAATCCTGTTGAACCCCACCCAGGTGCTTCCCAGGGCTGTGCCTGAAGACATAGACCCATGTTACAGAGATTCCTTGCTAGTGCCAGCCTGTCCCTGACAGCCAGACCTCTGCCTCTCTGGGGCACTCCCACATCTATGCTTCAGCCTCTGGCCAGCTTCTAGAGCTGAGCACCCTCCCTCAATATTTCTTTTCCCTCTCTTATCCTCCAAAAAAATTTTCCCCCTTTCCATTAACCTTTTATTTTAGAATAATTGTAGATCTACAGAAAAGTTGCACAGATAGGGAAGAGTTCTCACCATTAACTTCTTACCTCAATAAAGGTACACTTGTCACAACTAACAAACCAATAGTAATACATTATTTTAAACTAAAGACCATACTGTATTCAGACACCTTGAGTTTTCACCTAATGTCAATTTTCAGTTCCAGGACACCGTCCAGGTTACAACCTTACACTTAGTTGCCATGTCTTCTAAGGCTCCTCTAGACGGTGACTTTCCTTGATTTTGATGATATTAAAACTTGTGCTGTTTTGTAGAATGTCCTTCAGCTTAGGGTTTTCTGATAGTTTTCTCATGATTAGACTGGGGTTCTGGTTTTGGGGAAAGGAAGATCTTTGCAGAGGTAAGGTACCATTGTTGCCACATCAGATCAAGAATACAAGCTCGCTGCTGATATTGACCTTGACAGCCTGGAGGTAGTGTCAGGTTTCTGCACTGTGATGTGACTCTTTTTACCCTTTTTCCATACCATGTCCTTTGGAGGGAAGTCACTATGCACAGCCCATGCCTAAGTAGTGGGGAGTTATGTTTCACCTCCTTGAATGTGGAGTCGCCACCTGAATTATTTGGAATTCTTCCACATAGAATATTTATCTATTCTCCACCATTTATTTATTTACCTAATCATTATTTATATGAGTATGGACTCGTGGATGTTTATTTTATATTTGGGATTATAATCTAATAGCACTTTATTTATTTTCTTGGTCAATTTTTTCCTGCTTTGGCCACTGGGAGCTCTTTTAGCTGGCTCCCATGTTCCTCTGATATACCCCATTATTGTGTGTTTTTGAACACTTCCTTACTTTCTGGCATTACATTATTTTCCAGGTTCATCCTATGTATTCCTTGCCCCAGCCCTAGAATAAACCATTTCTCCAAATCCTGGCTTCTTTTATCAGAAAATGGCATTAGAAAGCAAGATTAGCCTTTGGGTATACTCATTGATCCTGCAGTGTCCTTGTGTCTTGGCCCTCTTCAGCTGATAGAACAAGGAAATATATGTGCATACAGAACCCATTTACATATATGTATCTAAAAATGTTTCTCTTTAAATTCATTTGTACCTATAGTAAACTCAACGAGATCGTAGACCACATGGGTCACTCTAGCCTCCTCCCCTCGTCTATGATCTACCACAGCATCAGTGAGTATTTGGTGGTTTCAGAATTGCTAATCTATCCTCCCATGGAGAACAACTTTGCCAGCTACAGTGCTGTGTGCACAGTTCCTTTTGTATTTAGTCTTGAATCCTTTGACTTTAGTCTTAAACAGCGACTAAAGTCATTTCCAATGTTACTGAGGTCAGCATCCTTTCCCCTACACCCTTCACCGGTAAGCACTGCAAATCTATTTCCTTGAGTCTCTGTCTTCTGTTGATTTTGTGGCTTTCTTTCCCTCAGGTAAGATAGGAAGGCTTGAGGGAAATTCCTTTCCCTCAGCTCGGATAAAATTCCAGTATTGTTCTCCAGCAAAGTCCTTTCTCATACAGAGCAGTAGCTTTTGCTACAGGAATGTTCTGGGCAGTTTCACAATGACTGCTCCTTGTCCCTGCCAGAGCCCTGGCAGATCTTTCTACCATCCTCACTGTTAAAATATGTTGAGATTACTGATGTGAAAGTCTATAAAAATGTGGGGGATTACCTAAGACAGTGGCCCATAGGGGTCTGTCAGGGTCACACTTGTACACAGCCTCCAGCAAGTGACCAAAATTACTATTTAAATGTTCCTTCAAGTGTTTGGTTCCAGTGGCTTCTTCTCTGATAAGCCAGCAGTGGTTGCTTGCTCTCTCTCTCTCTGGATACTCCTGTCTCTCTAGATTTTAGAATGCTGGCTTTCTTTGCAACCACAGCTCCTGATGAGTCCAAGAAAAGCTGATTTTCAGTTTGTCTAGCTGTTTCCTGTTCCATGAGGATGGGACCAAGGACTTTCTAGCCCTTTAAATGTTAAGGCTGAAACTGGAAATTCTCTCTCTTCTCATCAAGAGATTGCTTTTTCTCATCAGCTCACCTCATCAGTCTCCCAACTTGCAAACCCTACCCCATCCATCCTTTCTTTCAAACCTTATCAGGACAACCCACTGAACTTGTCCCTCCTCTCTATCCTTATTTTAAGATCTGTTCATTGGACATATATTCATGAGCTAACATAGATCTTTTCCCATGTCTTAAGCAATTAATTATTATTAAGCTAATATGATGATACTACTATTTTTCTCACATATTTGTATAAGCTGAGTGTCCCCTGGGCTGACTACTTACAGATCCTGGCCAAGGTAAGGTCACTTTAACACTGTAACCCTGACCTGCCAAATCAATGTCCCCCACTCATCAAATGTTAGGCTTTCTTGGTCTTCCGTCTCTCCTGTATCTCTGGGGAAGGCCCTGGTGGGCAGAGAAGAAAGGGGTCACCTGCATGGTTCAGGCTGCTGCCTCCTCCTCGGTGGTCCACCCTTTCTTAGCTCCCTGATGCTTTGGCCAAGTTTCCTGTCACATCCAGGTGAATACCCCTCCTTGATCTCCAAGGTACAAACAGTTCTACCTATGAAAGTCCATTACTCATGCCATGATTTTCTGCCTCACACTTTTCCACTAGAGAAAATCCATATTCTTCTTGAATTCCAAGCACCTGCTTTTGAAGGCACAGGGCACCATGGCAAGGGAGATACTTGCTTTGAGCCCCCAAGTTTGGTTTTAATTTTTTCCCTCTTGAAGGAGACTTTTCTTATTAATGTAATATGTTTGCACAGTAGATAAGCATGCAACCTACAAAGTATGCAGTCCATTTGCCCATTTCTAAATATACATATCCCTTCAATAGTTCTGTGGTGTTGGACAAATATTTCTTTTTCTCTCTTTTTCTCTCATGCTGAATAAAAGCTGATTGTAATTCTCTGATGCCAATTTTTTTTCTATGAACCCAATAGTGCTTGATTTAGGAGGTAAAAATATACATACTCCAGTTAAACGTCCATGCAAATCAAACTATTTCCTTTTTGGTGGCCCTTTTAATATTAATAACACATGCTAACTAAATATCCATAAGTTTCTTGGAAACAAGATATACCTGACACTCATATTAGGCACTAAATCACCTTTTTAAAATTTATACTGATCTATTTTTACCTCCCTTCCCTTGCTAAAATTACTAATCACCAAACCCTTTATATATGTATGTATATGTCCAGTTTTTAGTTTAATATTTAATTCTGTGATGTGAGCACAACACAGTTTTCAGTTTTGATGCCCATCCCCCCCTCTCACCCAGGAGGTAGATTGGGATGGGTTCAAATACAGCCTCCCATGGACTTAAACAATTTTCTCCCTGCCATACTCTGTCTCTGCTGCCGGGCCCAACACCTGTGCTGGTCACTCCTTTGCTCAGGGGCCTTATTGTCCACACTTGGCAAACATGGGGGCTCAAACATGTGTGCAAGTGTCTGAACCATAATGTGAACAAGACTCAAGTTCTGTGCTTCTGGGTCATCCATAAATCAGAGGAAAGAGCTTGATTATAGAAGCTTCCCCTAACCCCATTGGCTGGCATACCTGAACCTCAGTACTGATCTTGCTGGGACACCAATTTTTGTTTTTTAGTAAATTCTGAGCTTCTTGACACAAGGACTGAATCTCTTTTCTCTCTAAATCCTCACTATCTAGTATAGGCCTGACACCCACACAATATGTTGTTTGAATTGATTTCATCATACTTATGCCAACTTCATTTGATTATATGGCATGATAAAATAAAACTTTATTACGCACTCCTCACACCCCCATCCAAGAATTAGGGAGAAGCAAATTTGAACCCTAAGTGGTTTCTTGTCAAATTAATGCAGAATCCTTTGGGACATAATCCATATAAGGAAGGGTTGGACATTATTAGCATAAGAAGGCCATGGTATTAGTTGGCAAAAAGTAGAATCAAATTTGGGCTAATATGCAGAATATGAATTTCTTTTACAGATCCAAGAAGGTCAGGGTGAGGTTTCAGAAAGAAATGAATCTTCACACTGGCAGCATCCATTTTGTCTTAGTTGTGGAAGTAGAAAGTACAAGAAGAGCCTAGTTCCAGGCCCAAGTCCCAGTCCTTACTCTCTGCCCCTACCCCCCTATTATCCCTACCAGGGAAATAGCCACACTAACACTGAGCCCACCCTACCCCCACTGCATCACCTCATTTAAGTGACTACAGAAAGGAACAATTGTTTGGGGGCTGGGGGACTTGAGGAGTGTGGTTGAACTTTGGGGCAAATAGGAAGAAAGTGAGAACACAAATGGAGAAAAGTAAGAGAAAGAAGAAATCAAGGAAAAGAGGGGCAAAGGGTGAGGTCACAAAGGTTATCCACACACAAGACCCTGACCCCACTCCCACCTCCCCAGGAGGCCCGGCTGACCTCCTCGCCAGTCAAGATACCATAGGCACCTGGGCTGCCTTGGATTTATCATTGTGAGTCTCAAATGCTCACCCATAATGATATTAAAGATGTATTTTCCTGCTGAAAAAAAGTGAAGGCTATATTTCTGAGGCAAGTAGACTTAATAAGCCAAGAGTAAAGAAATATATGAGTTAGGGGACTAAATGTACACATTGAGTGACCTGAAATCAGAAATGAGATGGCTGGCTGAATCCTTCTCTCTAATTGAACGGGACCAAAAAAGCTTAGAAAAGACTTAGTAAAGCTGCCTTTGAAAAAAAAAAAAGCATCAAACAACAACCAATCAAAGTTCTAGGAAGATTTTTTTAAGGAGTTCACAGCAGAGATAAAAAGAATTTAAGGATGATCTTAAGCAAACATGAGCTATAATGAGGAACAGTCTAAGCCAGAAAATGAGGGAGGTGGGAGGCAGACCAGCTAGGATGAGTGATTACAACTTACATATGAGACCCAAAACAGTGGGATGGGGGCATCTGAGGGCTCAGTCAGCTAAGGTGGAGGAGAAAATTCAGGTCCAAATCAGACAAAATTAAAGGTCTGTCCATGTGTGAGATGTTCCCACATGCAAAGGGGTTGTACATGTTGAAGAAATGACATAGATGAGGCCCTTAAGTTACCTGTGTTAAAATGCAGATGGAATGGGGGCTTTGACAATCTATTAGCTTGGAGAGGTCAGGAACAAGGAGCCTGATTCTTGCCCTTGTTACACTGCGACCTTGGGAGGTCATGTGGCATAGGAGGCTGAGAGAAGTTTTGGAGTCAGCAAGACATGGGTTAAATTCCTGATTCCACTCCTTATTAGCACTAAAATTTGAACATGAATCTCATGAAAGTCTACCCAGGTTGCCATATTGCCAGATCCCATGGGACTTTTCATCAATATTTGACATTCTTGATGCTTCCTCCCTCTTGAAACAAACTCTTCCCTCTAACTCCACAGCACAATACACTTCTGGGTAACCTTCTATCTCTCTGGCTGCTAATTCTCAATTTCCTTTGCCAACGCCTCCTCTTCTACCCAGAGCCTGGCTCTACTCCCTGCCTTCTCCTTGCCCTGCCCTCTTGTCTCTGAGAAACTTGTTCAGTCCCCTGACTTTGCATACCATCTATAACCAATCTGGATCTCTCCTTGGAGCTCCAGACTCATAAATTCAACCGCATGCTTGACTTCTATATGCAGAAATCTCTCTAGAATTTCAAAATCCCCATGCCCAACACTAAGCTCTAAACTCATCCCCAAACACATTCCTCCCATAGCAGTCTCTAAGTGGTTGTTCAAGCTATAATGCTGTGTTCCTCTTTCACCGTCAGCACCCTGCCCCATCAACTCATACACAAGTCCTCTTGACTCCAATTCCAAAACATACTTCTATCCCACTCACTCATTTCCATCTTTACAGCCACCTCCTGCCCATGGCCTGGAATATTGACTTACTTTTCTGACTGGTTCCTGGATTCCCCTCTGACCCCATCAGGCAATTGTGCATACAGTTATGTAAAACTTTTAAATGCTTCCTATTGTTCTGAGAGCTTCTTCTTCTTCTTTCTTCTTTCTTCTTCTTCAGGTCCATAGGTCTGCATTACCTACATCCATCTACTTGTTCACATAACTCCCCCCCACCCCCA
>NC_043704.1:124822347-124824836 GCF_006229205.1 Suricata suricatta | reverse complement strand
TAAGACTCTTGCCCTATGCAGATGCCCCGCCTGAAATCAAGCCTTGGGAGAGAACCTGGGTGGAGAGAGAATTCCAGATTATGGTGAAGGTCTTCCTTCCTGGGAGTGGGTCAAGTGATGGGACACTGGAGATACAGCAGCCCATATCCTGAGCTCATCTGATACATTCTGCTCAACTTGCCCCCAGGAATCTGGACAGATTCCAGATGCTCTGTGCTTCTTTCTCTCTGGGAAGATGAACATGTAGATCCTAAGATCTCTTCTAGATCCCTTACCATGCAAGGGTATAGGCACTCTAGGCCTTTACTACCTTTGCCTTATTCATTTCTCCTGCTTAAATATATGTTGAGGGTCCTCACCACTTTATACCCATCCACCACAGAAGGCCACTTGCCATTTTCAGTACATTCTCTGTTCCTCCTATACTCCAGTCCTTTGCACAAGCTATTCTACTTCCTGACATTATCCTTCTGTCTTGATTTTCCTAATAAAGTCCATATATCATCAAAGCCCAACTCAAATCCTCAATTTTCCCCAAAACTTCCCCTTTTGGTCTATCTGTCCCTCTGTTACAATGTATGTTTATATCTTCCATGGATGAGTGTGAATTATGATTGTCAGGCTCCCCCATGAAACTAGGAGTTGCTAAAACCTTACCTGGATCATCCCTGCACCCTCTCTGTGGCTAGTCTACTCCAGAGCCCTTCCCATAGAAGTCTTCTGTTGGGTGTTTGTTAAAGGGGTGTGTATTTGTGTGCTAGTGTCCAGGACTGCTGTAACAAAGTATCACAAACAGGGTGGTCCAAAACAACATAAAATTATCATCCCACAGCTCTGGAGGCTAGAAGTTGAAAGTCAAGGTGTCGGCAGAGCCGTGCTCCCTCTGAAACCCATGGCCTCAGTCTTCAGGTGGTGGCTGGCAGTCTTGGTGTTTCTTGGCTAACTACCTCAGCTGCAGCACCTCACTCTCTGCCTCCATCATCAGATGGCCTTCTCCTCTCATGTGTTGATGCCTCGTGTCTCTGCTTAAAAGGACACCATTCACCTAAATGGAGGATGATCTCCCCTTTGCACTATATCTTCAATGAGTCTATTTCTCAAAAAGTCCCATAATGAAGTACTGGAGGTTAGGACTTCAACATATCTTTTCAAAGTGCAAAAGTCAACCTGCATGTTGGAAGGGCATTGTATCCCCAAGGACTCAATGAGAGATACAGATGTCCAAATCCAGGAAACATATAGTCTGGTAGGAGGGAGGAGCGAAATGAGGCAGAGTACATTAGTGGGCACTGCAGAAAGAGAACCAATGAAGAAAGGAAGAGTGGGAGTGGGGGGCAGAAGTGGAGAGGGTAATGAGAACACCTACCTGGAAACCCCTCTTCAGTCTCTGGCCAAGCACAGCATAGAAGTGACCATGTTAGCAGGACATAAGAAAAGAACAAAGAGCCTCAGGCTTCCTATGGCAAAGTGAAGGTGACCATGGGCCCCATCCCTGGCTTCCTTCCTCCACAGCTGCCTCCTTCCCTTCTTCTGCGCCTCTAGCTGCTGCAGCTTGACTCTCATAATGGGGAAGTTAATGAGACCTTCAGTAAATGGATCCCAGATTCTCTCTCCACCCCAAGTAATTATAAAGCTCAGCAATTTTTTTCCCCTAACTTGCTGCTGATTTTCTAATTACTCTTGCTCCAAATAGGACAGTTAGCATTAAAATGAAACCACGCTGAGGTTGTGGGTTCACTCACATCTGCTTGGCTTATTTCCTTAATTTGACAGCGTGGCTTTATGGACAGAGAGCAGCAGGTGATCCCCACATTTCATAATGTGAGGCTTATGCCCCCAAAACATGGGAAACCCTCAACAGGCACCAAGGTAAAACTCTCCTGTAGGAAAAACTCATCAAGACATACCCACCAGATGGAGTTTAATGAGTCTTAGAATACAGCAGCCTCTTCTTTGGAAGGGTACCAGAGAGGGCGTTTTCCTCCGCTTCTTCCCAATGAAGGAAGTAGTATGGCCCCAGCAACTTGAAATGAATTTCTGAGCATGAGGGAGTTTCCTTTCACATGAAAGCAGACATACCATAAGAGGGATGAAGGGACAGGGGGTACTGGGCTTGGGAAGAAGAAAAGAAGTTTCCGGTATAAAGAGTAAGTAGGCTGGGGCACCTGGGTGGCTCAGTCAGTTAAGCACCCAACTTCTTGATGCTTCCTCCCTCTTGAAACAAACTCACTTCTATCCCACTCACTCATTTCCATCTTTACAGCCACCTCCTGCCCATGGCCTGGACTACTGACTTACTTTTCTGACTGGTTCCTGGATTCCCCTCTGACCCCATCAGGCAATTGTGCATACAGTTATGTAAAACTTTTAAATGCTTCCTATTGTTCTGAGAGCTTCTTCTTCTTCTTTCTTCTTTCTTCTTCTTCAGGTCCATAGGTCTGCATTACCTACATCCATCTACTTGTTCACATAACTCCCCCCCACCCCCA
>NC_043704.1:124821148-124822247 GCF_006229205.1 Suricata suricatta | reverse complement strand
TGACTTACTTTTCTGACTGGTTCCTGGATTCCCCTCTGACCCCATCAGGCAATTGTGCATACAGTTATGTAAAACTTTTAAATGCTTCCTATTGTTCTGAGAGCTTCTTCTTCTTCTTTCTTCTTTCTTCTTCTTCAGGTCCATAGGTCTGCATTACCTACATCCATCTACTTGTTCACATAACTCCCCCCCACCCCCAACCCCACTACTCACTAGGCTTCAGTTCCTTGAAATCAGCAAAAGTCTTTCCTTTATTAAGGCCTTTGCACATCCTCTCACTCACTCTTTTTGGAACATCCTTCCTCCACATCTTACCAAGAGGAGCATCTTCCCATGCTTCCCTTTCTCCTCCAAGGCTCCTTTTCTCATCATTCCCTCTCACAGTTGCTTATTCTTTCCTTCTCAGCATTTACCACCAATTTGTAATTATGCAGGTGACAAGTGACTCTTCTGTATCCACCCTGAACCAGGAATACTGCTGTGTTTACCATTGTATAATAGTAAATATGCAGGGTACATTTGTCATAGTAAGTATATCACACTTGTCATAGTAAGTGTATCATAGTAGGTGCTCAAATTGAATGAAAGAATCAATCAACAGTTGTTCGACTGGTCCTTCAAGGGAAACACAGGATCTAGGGCTAAGGATGAATGGGGGTAGCTCTCTGGACAAATGAGCTAGACAAGGCAAAAACAGAGCAATGAGAGACAAGAACTCAACAAAGAATTCCAAAGTGATAGGAAGATGTGGGACAGTCAAGAGCACAGCTTAGTTGTCAGCCAAGAAGCGGGTACATCAGAGGGCTAGAAAGGTAGGAGAGGTCCATTAGAAAGGCAAGAACCCAGGCCCCTCTCTACAGGGATGGGGTGGTGCCTTGGTGGAGAACAATGGCAGAACACTAAGACTCTTGCCCTATGCAGATGCCCCGCCTGAAATCAAGCCTTGGGAGAGAACCTGGGTGGAGAGAGAATTCCAGATTATGGTGAAGGTCTTCCTTCCTGGGAGTGGGTCAAGTGATGGGACACTGGAGATACAGCAGCCCATATCCTGAGCTCATCTGATACATTCTGCTCAACTTGCCCCCAGGAATCTGGACAG